>NC_041382.1:115737191-115751545 GCF_002162155.2 Triticum dicoccoides
TAATAGCAGAGATTCTAGTGTAATATTTTAAGCATGTGGCTATCTCACAACTCAATATGTTGGCTAACCACCTAAAAGATGGCTATCCATATCCCATCGTGAAACCAAGTGCACCTATATTAATACTAACGAAGTATGTCATAGTTAATGACATTAAGTGTATGGTTTGTTAAAAAAAGTATGCAACATCGGATTATTTTCTTCTAAAAAAAGGGAAAGGCACTCAGCCTTTGTATTGAGTGATGCACGATCATTAATTAGTTAATATTGCAACGTCAACATGATACAATAGAAGAATAAGGGCCCCAACGGGCAGCCCAAATGGCTAAAATGACAAGATCTACTAATATGTGAGGCATCATGCATCACAAATCCTACTAGCAGGCCATCAATCAAATCGGTTGAATAAAACCCGAGCAATCATTTCCCATTGGTTGCATACAAATGTTGGGGAATGTAGTATTTTAAAAAAATTACCTACGATCACGCAAGATCTATCTAGGAGAAGCATAGCAACGAGCGGGGAGAGTGTGTCCACGTACCCTAGTAGACCGAAACTGGAAGTGTTTAGTAACGCGGTTGGTGTAGTCGAACGTCTTCCCGATCCAACCGCTCCAAGCACCGAACGTACGGCACCTCCACGTTCAGCACATGTTTAGCTCGATGACGTCCCTCGAGCTCTTGATCCAGTTGAGACCGAGGGAGAGTTTTGTCAGCACAATGGCGTGGCGATGGTGATGATGATGTTACCGGCGTAGGGCTTCGCCTAAGCACTACAACGATATGACCGAGGTGTGTAACTGTGGAGGGGGCACTGCACACGGCTAAGAGAAGAATTGGTGTGTCTTTGGGGTGCCCCCTCCCACGTATATACAGGAGGGGGAAGAGGAGCCCGGCCCAAGGGGGGCGCGCCTCCTGGTCCAAGTAGGATTCGCTCCCCCCTTTCCTATTCCAACTAGGAGAAGGAGGGAAGGAGGAACAGGAGAGAAGGAAGGAGGGGGCGCCGCCCCCACCCGTTGTCCAATTCGGATTGTCAGGGGGGGCTCTACCTCCTGGCCGGCCCTCTCTCTCTTCCACACTAAGGCCCATGGTGGCCCATTAACCTCCTGGGGGGGGGGGTTCCTGTAACCCCCGATACTCTGAAACTTATTCGAAACAACCCGAACCATTCCGGTGTCCAAATGTAGCCTTTCAATATATGAATCTTTACCTCTTGATCATTTCGAGACTCCTCATCATGTTCGTGATCTCATCCGGGACTCTGAACAAACTTTGGTCATCAAATCACATAACTCATAATACAAATCGTCATCGAATGTTAAGCGTGCGGACCCTACGGGTTCGAGAACTATGTAGACATGACCGAGACACATCTCCGGTCAATAACCAATAGCGGAACCTGGATACTCATATTGGCTCATACATATTCTACAAAGATCTTTATCGGTCAAACCGCATAACAACATACGTTGTTCTCTTTGTCATCGGTATGTTACTTGCCCGAGATTCGACCGTCGGTATCATCATACCTAGTTCAATCTCATTACCGACAAGTCTCTTTACTCGTTCCGTAATGCATTACCCCGCAACTAATTCATTGGTCACATTGCTTGCAAGGCTTATAGTGATGTGCATTATCGAGAGGGCCTAAAGATACCTCTTCGATACACGGAGTGACAAATCCGAATCTGGATCTATGCCAACTCAACAAACACCATCGGAGACACCTGTAGAGCATCTTTATAATCACCCAGTTATATTGTGACGTTTGATATCACACAAGGTGTTCCTCCGGTATTCGGGAGTTGCATAATCTCATAGTCAGATGAACATGTATAAGTCATGAAGAAAGCAATAGCAATAAAACTAAATGATCATTAATGCTAAGCTAACGGATGGGTCTTGTCCATCACATCATTCTCTAATAATGTGATCCCGTTCATCAAATGACAACACATGTCTATGGTTAGGAAACTTAACCATCTTTGATTAATGAGCTAGTCAAGTAGAGGCATACTAGGGATACTCTGTTTGTCTATGTATTCACACATGTAATAAGTTCCCGGTTAATACAGTTCTAGCATGAATAATAAACATTTATCATGATATAAGAAAATATAAATAACAACTTTATTGCCTCTAGGGCATATGTAGCGACCCGACCCGAATGGATCGAAGTCTCTGTGCTTAAGTGTCATCCCTGGATCGGTATGCTGACACACACAATACTCGAGGATTTATAACAAAGGTAAATCACATGTATAAAGTAGCATAAATACTATTGCCTCAATCCATATAGCGGAAGTAACAACAAGGTTGTGGAGTCCCAATAACACCAATGGCAAAGTTGGGTGCATACATCGTTACCCTAACGTATCACTTACTCGTCGTAAGAATCCTGCAACATGAGATGTTGCAGCCATATAGGTCAGTACATTGAATATATTGGCAATTTCACACCATAGAATAATAATGAGAATTGTCTATCTCTATATGCATATTTGGCTGGTGGAGGATCTAAGTTTAATTTTGCATAAAACTAATTTTCCCCTACAACAAAGGAATTGATTTTTATTTAACTACCAACTTTATGTCATTGTTGAGAAGGTTCCCCCAACTCAATCCCAAAATTACCAAATTAATAATCCAACAATTTCATTAAATAAAGTGATGAGATCAATCAATAATTTAAATACCAGATACTCAAAATGTCCATAACCGGGGACACGGCAAATCATGATTTGTTTATACACTCTGCAGAGGTTTGGGCCCTTTTCCCCACAAGACTCGATCTCCTCCGTTGAATTCTTCGCACTGCCTGATGTTTGAGAACCGGATGATCGAGACACAGTCTTTCCGAAGAGGTCCCCTTAACTGATAGAGATAGGCCGGTACACCTACAATCCCCTACATCTGCTAGCCTATCATGGAAAGGTTTCCCACGACTTACTTAACTATGCCAGAGCCCATAATGGCTTGTGGCTACACACGGAAGTTTCTAGGCATGAATAATTATATGATCCCTTTGAGTCTAGGTGGCATTCCATAGGATGATCACACGGATACCCCAAGATCTCCTAGGACAACACTGGAATTCCCCAGGTGCCCGCAACCAATCCACCCAGATGTGTATTAAAGTAGCCACCTTAAGTTTCCATAGTTATCATCTCTCACAACTTGCATGATTCTCACATACCAATCCCCGTCTACGAGCATGGCTTAGCAACATGAGCAAAACATATATTCCCGGGGTGATCAAAGGTATTAGGTTCCTACCTCATCAACTACATAGCAATAACCACAATTCTCAATCCTACTCATGCAAATTTGTAAGGGTGAACTAATGCATAGTAAAAACAGGGTATAGAAAAGCATGATCAAGGTGTGAACTTGCCTTGTACTATTGACGAAGATTCTTCGCACTCATAATTCTTGATAGTTCTACTCGTCACACTCCAATCAATCTATCGTAAGCAAGCAATCATAACCACACATAAGCAATCACCCAAAGATCCAGAAAAATGAAAAGGAAGATTGCAAAAACTCCAAAAGAACCAAATCAAGTTATTTTGCAAGATCAGATCATAATTTTGTTGATAAAGTGTGGTAATGGCTCAAGATGCTAGATTACGTCTAGGGATTCAAATGCAAGAGGAATCAATTGAAAATGCGCTACAATTTACAAGATATGATCAAATGAAGCTTTGAGTTAAAGTTTGAAAAGATCAAAAGTTGAAACTAATGATGCTACTGGATGTAGGAAGTCAATAGGAACATGTAGGAAGAAGAATTACTAGATTGGAAATAACGGATCAAAAAAATACAAGTAATTCAACATAGCATTGAATCTGCTTAGAATGTTGTGTGATAACTCTTTGTGGACTAGCAGAGTAATTTGACTACGATCAAAATTATATGTTGAAAAGATAATACTAATTATATGAACGGAAATATTTCTTCGATATGAATCCAACGCAATTGGATTCATCGCAAACGGGGTTACGAATAAAAAGATATAATCAAAAGAAGTTTGAATATGAATATGAACAAATATTCAAAAGTTGAAAATTTTAAAAAGTTGATGGATAGGTTCACTGGATAGGTGGAATCAAGACGAAACTATAGGCGTTGTTTTATCTAATTTGGATGAACGAGTAAAAAGTTATGCCTATTTAAAAAATCAAGGCCAAGCTGTTTTACGGAAGAAAATGAGCTATTGATAAAAGATTTCTACGCCTAAAGTGTAAATATAGAGACTAATTCATAATCTAATTATTCTATCGTACTAGTCTAGAAATAATAAGCTACGAGAGTATATATAAAAAAATACGAAGAAAGATACCTTATAAGATAGAGAAAAGACGACTTCGGAGAGAGGAGACAACTTCGAGAAGTCCCGCCGGAGAGAAGAAATATTTTCTTTTTTTAGTGAATCTAGTCAAACCAAAATATTGATTTAATCCAAATCGGATGATTTTTGTAGGCTCTATGGGTCTATATTTATAGGTGGCAAAAATATTTAGGAGTTAAAGGCTAGGTAATGTGGGACTAAACATATACATACGCAGATGAAATTTGAAAAAGATCATGCGCATGAGCTAAAGTTCGGCCCGCCGCACGCTATAGTTTTTTTTAAACAAAATTCGGTCAAAGTGAAAAAGAGAAAAAATGACAGGCTGGGCCTGGCCCATGTAGGAGAGAATAAATAAAATGATGGGGCGCCCGATTCCACTATGCGGTGCACATGGGCGACTGTTAATTCCAAGCGTATGCACAATTTTTTTAAATAAAACAGAAAAAGAAAACTGAATAACGAAAATAAAAATAAAATTGTGTATAGGCATAGTTTATATCAAAATTTGCATAAAAAGATTTTCTAAAACATGAACTATTTTTCAAGGGCAAATAAATTACACAAAAGTTAAATAAAGCAAATAGTGTTTCTGGTTTATTTAAAACCAAATAAAATATTTTAAAATACCAAAATAATTTCAAACTCATTTCTCTCCATTTTTCTACTGTAGGGAATCATTTTATCACATTTTCCATATATTTTATTTTTGGAGAAAAATAATTTAAATAAAAACCAAACAACTCCAAATTAAAAATGGTTTTCAAAATACCTTCAAAGGGACTTTAAATTGGATTATTTTAAACTTCCAACTCATATTTCATATGAGTTGAAAAAGTCATTTTATCTTCTCTCTTGAAAATTATTGAGTTGCATAAAGTTTCTGAATTTGAAACATTTTCAAATGAAATTCAAATATTTTCAAAACCCCTTTTTATTTTAAATGGAAGAAGTCATGCCATATTCTCTCTAGGGTTTTGTGTTTGAAAAGAATTTGAATTCATGGAGATCAGAAAGCAAAGTGAAAGTTTGGGAAAGTCCTTTTATTCCCTCTCATTTAACTTTCAAAAAGTTTCAAATTTCACTCAATTTCACACAAGTAACCAACCATAATCAAGCAAACAATCAAAACTATTTATTTAATATAACATTCCAAAATTTAGAATTTTCGGATGTTACAGCATATTTCCTTCAGTCTCCCACTTGCACTAGAGTCAATAATCTAGTTCACATTGTCATGTGATTTAACACCAATACTTCACATCTTTATGTGATTAGTTCACATCTCCATGTGACTAATACCTAAAGGGTTTACTAGAGTCAATAATCTAGTTCATATTGCTATGTGATTAACACCCAAAGAGTGATCATGTTTTTCTTGTGAGAGAAGTATAGTCAACGGGTCTGCCACATTCAGAGCCGTATGTATTTTGCAAAAAAACCATGTCTACAATGCTCTACACGGAGCTACTCTAGCTAATCGCTCCCACTTTCAATAAGCATCCAGATTAAGACTTAGAGTCATCCGGATTAGTGTTAAAGCTTGCATCGACCAAACCCTTTACGACGAACTTTTTGTCACCTCTATAACAGAGAAACATGTCCTTATTCACTAAGGATAATTTTGACCGTTGTCTAGTGACCCACTCCTGGATCACTATTGTACCCTCTTGTCAAACTCATGGTGAAGTACACAATAGGTTTGGTACACAACATAGCATACTTTATAAAACCTATGACTGAGGCATAGGGAGTGACTTTTCATTCTATTTCTATTTCTGCCATGATCGGGTTTTGAGTCTTTACTCAACTTCACACCTTACAACTCAGGCAAGAACTCCTTCTTTGACTGATCCGTTTTGAACTCCTTCAAAATCTTATCAAGGTATGTACTCATTGAAAGTCTTATCAAGTGTCTTGATCCATCTTTACAGATCTTATGCCCAATATGTAAGTAGCTTCACCGAGGTCTTTCATTGAAAAATTCTTATTCAAGTATCCTTTTATGCTATCCAGAAATTATGTATTATTTCTAATAAAAAATATGTCATCCACATATAATATCAGAAACGCTACAGAGCTCCCACTCACTTTCTTGTAAATACAGACTTCTCCAAAAGTCTGTATAAAACCATATGCTTTGATCACACTATCAAAGCGTTTATTCCAACTCCGAGTGGCTTGCACCAGTCCATAAATGGACCGCTGGAGCTTGCACACTTTGTTAGCACCTTTAGGATCGACAAAACCTTCTGATTGCATCATATACAACTCTTCTTTAAGATATCCATTAAGGAATGCAGTTTTGACATCCATTTGCCAAATTTCATAATCATAAAATGCGGCAATAGCTAACATGAGTCAGACAGACTTAAGCATCGCTACAGGTGAGAAGGTCTCATCGTAGTCAACTCCTTGAACTTGTCAAAAACTTTTCGCAACAAGTCGAGCTTTGTAGACAGTAACATTGCCGTCAGCGTCAGTTTTCTTCTTGAAGATCCATTTATTCTCTATGGCTTGCCGATCATCGAGCAAGTCAACCAAAGTCCATACTTTGTTCTCATACATGGATCCCATCTCAGATTTCATGGCCTCAAGACATTTTACAGAACCTGGGCTAACCATTGACGATGACATGTACCTAGGGTAGGGCAATAGACCTGATCTAAGCACCCCTCCCAAGGACACTACCCTACAGTCAAAGACATTCAAAGGACAACAAATTCTACCGACTGAAGTCACCTCAAGATACAACTCACTCGACCATGGTTCCACTCGGATAACCCAATTCTAGTCGACCAGGGTATAATCACTCGACCACATCAGAAACCACTCGGAGTACAGAAGATCTAAAGCCACTCAGGATGGCAACGGTCAGGCGTTCACTCTGTAGTGTTAATGATCATTTATATGGCTTTAATGCTGGCGTTACCAGTAACGTCTCACCTTTATGTACATTGAACTCCTTGTAACGTGGGCTGACTGGGGTCCTGGCGCACTCTATATAAGCCACCCCCTCCACCGAGACAGGGGTTGGCACCCCTGTAACTTCACGCATAATCCAATCGACCAGCCCCCGGGCACCGAGACGTAGGGCTGTTACTTCCTTTGAGAAGGGCCTGAACTTGTAAATCTTGCGTGCACAACTTCACCGTAGCTAGGATCTTGCCTCATCATACCTACCCCCATTCTATTGTCAGACTTGGAACCACGACAGTTGGCGCCCACCTTGGGGCAGGTGTCTTAGTGACTTTCCGGTGAGGTTGCAATTTCTCCGAGTCACATCATCATGGTTTCCAGCAGAGGTTTGGCTGAGGGCCACGAGATCCGTCTCGGCGCGCTTGTTTTCAGCGCCGACGACTCCGCCTGGCTTCAGGAAGCTCCCATCGACGTCGAGGCACTCCCCGTCTGTGGTGCGACACACTTTCACATGTGCGTTCGCGGCATCCTTCTGCGGCAGCCATCGACCCAGTATCGGTCGGCTTCCGCGGTGCCTTCGCTCCCCGTTGTTCGCCGTCGCAAGCGATCCAGTCGATCGCAGCTTCAGCGATGTGTGAGGCATGCGGTGGCACGACAGTCGGCCACCCCTCAAGTCGCGGCAATCAAGCCCGACGAATCTCTCTACGACCTGTTCGATCTATCGACTGGCTTCATCGAGACCTTATCCGAGTGCGACATCAGCGACCCCGCAGCAAAGGTCCTGATGGTCAACACGCCACGCAACCCGCCTGGCATGCGTCGCAATGGCGGCAACGACGACGGCGACGATCCATCGCGCGTTCACGAGGAGTACCACCCCGAAACCCTTTCTTCTCAGCAGAGGGAGGAACTTCACCACCGCAATATGGAGGCGCTCCACACGCCCGTTGTCAGAGAGACCTATGAGGCTCGGGCCTTGGAGGCAGCTTGGCCACCTTGGCTGAGCGCACTCGACTGGAGAACCTTCAGCGCGCACTCGATGAGCATGCTCGACGGCAAATCCCCGAATCCAGTCGACGATAGCGACAATTGTTCCCTCCTGAACTGCAGGTATACCACACTCCGATTTAGAACCTTACAGCCGTAGCTCGCATAGCAGAACCTATTCAGTCGTCCTAGTCAGAAGCTGGTAGAGGTTTGATGCAGATCAGAGCGCTGCTCCGGGCAGTAGGAGAGCAGAACACTGCAGTGTCTCAGTCGCGTAACAGAATTCATAGCAGATCTGTGGTAGCTGACACAGTTCAGTCGGCTCATAGCCCAAGATCGCCTCCATGGCGTGAGGGATGAGGGCACCGCCAAGGGTAGTACTTGAGTCGGAACCACGAGCAGCACGATCATCGGCTCGACCGTGATGACTGCCGTCGAGTACCTACGCCTCCTCCAAGGGGTGAATCATATGTGCCCCGGCATTATGATGATAGGCGCCCGTACAACAAAGAGCAGAGGAGGCCAGTTGACCTAAGAGAACCAGGGTTTGATGCAAGGTTTGGTGGATAGGAATCGAGCACACAGAGAAGGACAAGACAGAGATCGCCCGACTGGAAGCAAGTGCATGTTTCTGGTCCCGAGTGTTTTAGCATAGCCATCAGGGCTGCAGAGATCCCTCCCAACTTCAGGTTGGCGACTAGGGTTAGTAAGTTCACTGGTGAATTGAAGCCTGACACCTGGCTTGAGGACTACCGCGTGGGTGTGCAGATCGTTAGAGGAAACGATGAAGTGGCCATGAAGCACCTTCCCTTGATGCTCGAAGGGTCAACTAGAGCTTGGTTGAATCAGTTGGCTCAGGGCAGTATATTCAGCTAGGAGGAGTTGGCCCGAGTGTTCGTCAGAACGTTTGAGGGCACGTGCAAACGACCATCAGGATTGACAGAATTGCAACATTGCATGCAAAAACCAAATGAAACTTTGAGGGATTACATCCAGAGCTGGACCACTTTGCATCACACTATGGAGAATGTGTCTCAGCATCAAGCAGTTTGCGCCTTCAAAGAGGGCGTTCGGTATCGGGAGCTCAACTGAAATTTGGTCGGACTAGAGACATGACCCTGACCCGAATGATGGAGGTAGCCACTCGGTACACAAACGACGAAGAAGAAGACCGACTCCATAGCGACAAGAGCAAACCAATCGGCCAGGACACTAGAGGAGGTAATTCCAATCGGAAGCAGAAGCGCAAAGCAGAACCTGCAGGTCCTGGAGAGGTTGCAGTCGCAACCCAAGGAAAATCTAAAGGAAAGCCTAAAGGGCCCTGGACCCCCAAGAAGGTGAAGGATTCAGCAGGGAACGACGTGTTGGATCTGCCATGTCACATTCATATCAAGAAAGATGAAGAGGGTAATCTGATTTATCCCAAACATACCACTCGACAGTGTCGAGTCCTTATTCAACAGTTCTGAGAAAAACATCCCAGTGAGAAAGAGAAGGAATCTGATAAGGATGAGGACAAGGAAGAGGATGATGAAGGATTTCCCAATGTCAATTCCACTTTGGTGATTTTTGTTGACATAGAAAGTAAAAGTCGACTGAAAGTGATCAACAGAGAAGTAAACATGGTTGCTCCGGCAATGACAACGTATCTGAAATGGTCAAAGACTCCCATCACATTCGACCAGTCCGACCACCCGCCGCATGTAGCTACCCCCAGGAGGCAAGCGTTGGTGGTCGACCCAGTCGTTGGGGGCACCCGATTGACCAAAGTCTTGATGGATGGCGGCAGTGGTTTGAACATTCTGTATGCTGAGACCCTCAGAGGGATGGGCATTCCGATGTCCAAGCTCAGCGAGAGCAACATGCGGTTCCACGGAGTTATACCTAGAAAGAAAGCCAACTCACTCGGCCAGATCACTCTTGACGTGGTTTTTGGTGATTCAAAGAATTACCATAAGGAAAAGTTGACATTTGAAGTTGTGGATTTTCACAGTGCCTATCATGCTATCCTGGGCAGAACTGCGTATGCTCGTTTCATGGCTCGACCATGTTACGTGTACCTCAAACTCAAGATAACTGGCCCTAGGGGCATGATTATAGTCACTGGTAATCGGCAACGAGCAGAAGAGTGCTTCCAAAAGGGCTCGAAGATTGCCGATGAATAGATGGCAGTGATAGAAATGGAAGAATACAAGAAGACTGTAGATCCGAGTGATTTGTTGAGAGCTAAGAAGCCTGCTTCAGAATCTGCATTTAAGTTGTCTGGTGAAACAAAGCCAGTTCATATTCACCTGACTGATCCCAATGCTGCTCAAACTCATATTTCAACAACACTCGACAACAAATAGGAAGAAGTGCTCATCCAGTTCCTCTGTGAGAACTGGGACATCTTTGCATGGAAACCTTCTGACATGTCAGGTGTACCCAAGGAATTGGCTGAGCACCGTTTGCGAGTCGACCCAAAAGAAAAACCTGTCAAAGAGCATCTTCGATGGTCCGCCATGGAGAAAAGAAAGGCAATTGGTGAGGAAGTGGCTCGGCTTCTGGCAGCTGAGTTCATCCGTGAGATTTACCACTCCGAGTGGCTCGCCAATGTCATCATGGTTCCCAAGAAAGATGATTCACTCCGTATGTGTGTTGACTTCAAGCATATCAATCGGGCCTGCCCGAAAGATCACTTCCCTCTCCCTCGCATCGATCAAATAGTCAAATCGACTGCGGGATGTGAGCGATTGTCCTTTCTAGACGCGTACTCCGGGTACCATCAGATCCGACTGTATGGACCCGATGAAATAAAAACAGCTTTTATCACCCCATTCGGGTGCTTTTGCTATGCTACCATGCCCTTTGGTCTCAAGAATGCTGGCGCCACATTCATGCGCATGATACAGAAGTGCCTGCTCACTCAAATCAGTCGGAATGTGGAAGCATACATGGATGACATCGTGGTTAACTCGCGTAAAGGTCCCGACCTGCTGACCGACCTCGCTGAAACCTTTGCCAACCTAAGAAGATATGATATCAAGCTTAACTCGTCAAAGTGTACATTCGGGGTTCCAGGTGGAAAGTTACTCGGTTTCCTTGTTTCCGAACGTGGGATCGATGCTAACCCAGAGAAAGTTGGCGCAATACTCCGAATGAAAAGCCCTGTGCGCATACACGACATTCAGAAACTTACTAGTTGTTTGGCCGCCTTGAGTCGATTCATCTCTCATCTTGGTGAAAAGGCATTGCCTCTTTACCGATTGATGAAGAAATCTGATAAGTTCGCGTGGACTCCTGAAGCTGACGCAGCGTTTGCAGAGCTCAAAACCCTACTTTCCACCCAGCCGGTGCTTGCTGCTCCAATCAACAAAGAGCCTTTACCGCTTTATATTGCAGCCACTGGACAAGTTGTCAGTACAGTACTCACGGTCGAGTGGGAGGAAGAAGGTAAAGCCTATAAGGTTCAACGCCCAGTGTACAATATTTCTGAAGTCTTAACACCATCCAAGCAGAGATATCCGCATTATCAGAAGCTTGTCTATGGAATTTACTTGACCATGAAGAAGGTTGCACATTATTTCTCAGATCACTCTATCACATTTGTCAGCGATGCTCCATTGTCAGAAATTCTGAACAACAGAGACACAACTGGTCGAGTCGCTAAGTGGGCGATTGAACTCATTCCGTTGGATATCAAGTTTGAGGCAAAGAAAGCAATCAAGTCCCAAGCAATAGCAGATTTCCTCGTCGAGTGGATCAAACAACAGCAACCGACTCAAATCCACTCGGAACATTGGACTATGTTCTTTGATGGATCCAAGATGTTGAATGGTTCTGGCGCTGGAGTAGTTCTGGTATCCCCGCGAGGTGACAAACTCAGTTATGTCCTTCAGATTCACTTTGATTCCTCCAATAATGAATCTGAATACGAAGCACTTCTGTATGGGTTGCGAATGGCCATTTCACTCGGCGTCTGTCGCCTAATAGTCTATGGTGACTTAGATTTGGTGGTCAATCAAGTGATGAAGGAGTGGGATGTCAGAAGCCCGGCTGTGACTGGTTATTGCAATGCAGTGAGAAAGCTGGAAAAGAAGTTTGAAGGGCTAGAGCTCCACCACATTCCCCGACTGAAGAATCAGGCAGCGGATGACCTGGCAAAGATAGGTTCCAAGCGAGAGCCAATTCCTAGCAATGTGTTCTTGGAGCATCTTCACACACCATCAATTCAAGAGGATCCCTTCACAGAAGAGCCCCCACAACCTAAGAGTTCTACTGATCCGACTAAAGTTGAAATTCCAGCTGTGGTCGACTTAATCATGGAAGTTTTGGTTGTCATTCATGACTGGACAGTGCCGTATATCGCATATATTCTCAGGAAAGAGCTTCCAGAAGACGAAGATGAAGCACGAAAGATTGTCTGTCGATCCAAAGCCTTCACTGTGATAAGTGGTCGACTGTATAGGGAGAGTGTGACCGGAGTTGCCCAGCGATGCATTACCCCAGAGGAGGGTCGAATGATTCTTAATGATATCCACTCGGGTACCTGTGGTCACCATGCATCCTCTCGGACAATCATGGCCAAAGCATACTGAGCAGGTTTTTACTGGCCGCGAGCAAATGAAATGGCAAAGGAAATAGTCGACAAGTGTGAGGGCTGCCAGTTCTACTCCAACATGTCTCACAAGCCCACTTCAGCCTTGAAGACCATTCCACTCGTCTGGCCATTTGCTGTTTGGGGGTTGGATATGGTTTGGCCCTTGAGGACTGGCAGAAGTGGTTTCACCCACCTGCTTGTTGCAGCCGACAAGTTCACTAAATGGATTAAAGCCAAACCCATCAAGAACCTCGATTCAAGAACCGCCGTCAGCTTCATCAGAGAGTTAACATTCAGATATGGAGTCCCACACAGCATCATCACAGACAACGGTTCAAACTTTGATTCATATGAGTTCAGATCTTTCTGCGCTTCCCAGGTCACCCGGGTCGACTACGCTTCAGTCTCTCACCCTTAGTCAAATGGACAAGCAGAAAGAGCAAATGGTTTGATCTTACAAGGGTTGAAGCCCAGATTGATGCGAGACCTCAATCATGCGGCTGGTGCCTGGGTAGATGAGTTACCATCAGTACTGTGGGGTCTGAGAATGACGCCAAATCGGTCGACTGGCCGGACTCCCTTCTTCATGGTTTATGGAGCCAAAGCCGTGCTGCCGACTGATTTACTCCATAATGCCTCGCGAGTGGAGCTTTTCCCAGAGGTGGAAGCAGAACAAGCCCGGCAAGACATTGTTGATCTTTTGGAAGAAGAAAGAGAGATGGCCCTGATTAGGTTGACCATTTATCAGCAAGACCTTCGTCGGTTCCATGCTAGGAACGTAAGAGGTCGAGCATTTCAGGAAGGGGACCTGGTTCTCCGAGTGGATCAGCAACGTCCACACAACCTTTCTCCCGCCTGGGAAGGTCCCTTCATCATCACCAAAGTGCTCTACAATGGAGCATACCACCTGTACGATGTGGAACACAAGAAAGATGAGCCACGCACTTGGAATGCAGAGCTTCTCCGCCATTTTAACACTTAAACATTCAGACTGTCGAGATGTAATAAGAAGTACCTTTCAGTTTGTTTATCAAAGACATGGTTTTACAGTCTCCTAAATGATTGTTATTACTTATGCATGTGTGCAAAGTCCCCAGTGGGTGGCTTAGCCACGAATCTGATTCACCTAAGTTTCAAAAACAAAATCCTACCAAGTGAAGAGCAAGCCTCTCACTCGGGGGCTTAGCTGTGAATCCGATTCGCCTAAGGTTAAAAAATCCTACCGAGTAGAGGGCAATCCTCTCACTTGGGGGCTTAGCTGCAGTCCCGTACTCGCCTAAGTTTTAAAAAAATCCTACCGAGTGGAGAGCAATCCTCCCACTCGGGGGATTAGCTGCAGTCCCGTACTCGCCTAAGTTTTAAAAAAATCCTACCGAGTGGAGAGCAATCCTCCCACTCGGGGGATTAGCTGCAGTCCCGTACTCGCCTAAGTTTTAAAAAAATCCTACCGAGTGGAGAGCAATCCTCCCACTCGGGGGCTTAGCTGCAGTCTTGTACTCGCCTAAGTTTAAAAAATCC
>NC_041382.1:115751959-115796250 GCF_002162155.2 Triticum dicoccoides
CTCGCCTAAGTTCAAAAAGAAATCCTACTGAGTGGAGAGAAATCCTCCCACTCGGGGGCTTAGCTGCAGTCTCGTACTCGCCTATGTTTAAAAAAATCCTACCGAGTGGAGAGCAATCCTCCCACTCAGGGGCTTAGCTGCAGTTCCGTACTCGCCTAAGTTTAAAAAATCCTACCGAGTGGAGATCAATCCTCCCACTCGGGGGCTTAGCTGCAGTCCCGTACTCGCCTAAGTTTAAAACACGCTCTGTCCTGATCCGCAAGGACGACGAGATGCATGTCGACTGCGACGTTATCCTCGGAGTTGCGACACAAATACAATGTCTGCTCCATCCTAATCCGCAAGGACGGCGAGGTGCAGGTCGATCGTGACTTTATCCTCAGAGCGGCGGCACAAGTACAATGTCCACTCCATCCCGATCCGCAAGGACGATGAGGTGCAAGTCGACCGCGACCTTATCCTCAGAGCTGCGACACAAATACAATGTCCGCTCTATCCTGATCCGCAAGGACGACAAGGTGCAGGTTATGGATCGCACCAACTGCCCTCGTTCATGATCAACTCAACTGAGCTGCATCACAGAGTTAGTAACAATGCAGACTGAAGAATCAAGCTCCACTCAGAGTCAAGAGATTCGAAAACAACTAAGTTTAGATAAATCCCACGAGGTTCCGGACCATAGATTAAAGTACTCAGGCATCTGGCCCGAAGGAGTTTAACAGTTACAAAACCAGTCGGCATACCGAGGAAAATTTAATCGGATCATAAAATTTTTGTTCACACCAGAGGATGAGGACTGGCAGGCTCGACAAACTCATCCAGGTCGATTCCATCTGCAATTTGAGTAGCAGCAGCAATGAAGGTCTCCATAAAAGACTAGAAGTCGAGTCTCTTGGTGTTGGCAACCTTGATCATTGCTAGCTTTTATTCCTTGGCCTCCTTGCAATGGACTCGAACAAGAGAAAGAGCTACATCAGCACCACAACGAGCAAACGACTTCTTCCATTCCTGCACTCGACTAGGGATTTCATTGAGTCGAGTCATCAAGGACTCAAGGTCATTTTGGAGTGTCTCCTTTGGCCAAAGCGCCGTGTCAATCCGCGACACCGCAACCTTCAGGCGAGCGACGTAGTCTATAACACTAGCAAGACGGGATTCCAGTCGGAGCACGTTCATGGAAGCTTCATCCTTGACAGGGGAGTTGACGGGGGCCAAGCTTGTCTTGATTCGCCCAGTTTCCTCCTCAAAGTTTTGACAGAATTCTACAACCACAAAGAACTAGTTAGTCGGCGACTTATTGGTGAATCGACGATAGCAAAACAGTCGGACAAGGAAAGGTACCTTCAAGCATAAGGAATAACTTCTTGGCGAGCCCCTCCAGATAAGCCTCCAGGTCATTTCTCTTCCGAGAAATGTCTTCATTTTTTTCGTTCAAGGCTACTTTGTCCTTCTTCAGTCGGGTCACTTCTCGATTGGCCTCGGCAAGAGATGTCTTTAGCTTGGCTTTTGTCTTCCTCTAGCGCTCCGGCTGAAGCTAGCTTCTTATCGGCAAGTGTTGTTTTCTCCTGAGCCTCCTTCTGCGCTGCGGCAAGATCAAGATCCTTCTGTGCCGGAGCCTGCCTCATTCTCTCTCTCTCTCTATATATATATGTATATATATATATATACAACAAACAAGCACTTGATTCAGAGAGAAGAATGAGGAGACGACTGGAGAAACAAACCAATTCCACAGTCGACAGGTTTTTACCTTCCATACCAGCTGTTTCGTCTTTGGCCTTCTGCAAGTTCTGCTTGGCCAACTCCAAGTCAAGGTTGAGCTGTCTCTGCTTCTCCTCAAATTCAACAAATTTGGAGATGAGCTCACATGATTTCTAAAATGAGTAAAAGATACATCAGTGGACAGAATCAAAGATTATTCGCTTCCGAGTGAAAAGAATTCTAAGACTACTGCAGAATCAAACATTCAACAGTAGGCTTCGGGACTACACCTAGTGGGTGCACTTAGCGTGCCCCCACTGGTCCAGGTTCCACTCGACATGGTCCGTCCAGATCGAGTGGAAAGAAAAAAAGGAAAGAGAAGAGGCAACAGTTATTCTCAGACCCCAACCGATTGCCTGCAGTCGACTGCGGTCTCGGGGACTGCACCCAGTGGGTGCACTCAGGGTGCCCCCACTGGTTCAGGTTCCATTCGACATGGTCTGCCCAGACCGAGTGGAAAACTGAAGAACGAGATATTTTATCAAGACCCCCACCGAATCACACATTCGATGGCGGCCTCGGGGACTACACCCAGTGGGTGCACTCTACGTGCCCCCACTGGTCCAAAGTTACAATTGACATAACCTAGTCGACTGTCGGGTGGTAGGTGCGACATATGCCAATGGGTGGCTTATCATTGTGGGAGCTAGTAAGACATCGCCGGTGCCTGGAAACGGGATAAGGCGAAGACATGCACGCCGGCGGATCTTACCCAGCTTCGGGGCTCTCCGTGGAGATAACACCCCTACTGCTGCTCTGCGAGGTCTCCGCATGCTCACTAGATGAATCAAGTAGCTACACAACGCTCCTTGAGCTATTTGGGGGGAGGAGGAAGAAGGGCACGGCTCGCCCGCTTCTACTCCCTGTGTGGTGTCTAGAACTAGCGGGGGGTCGAACCCTTTGCATGGGTGCTCCAGGGGGTTTATATAGGCCTACCCCCCGGGGGTACAATGGTAATCCGATTGGGCACGGGGCCCAGCCGTCTGTGACTGCACTCGCCGGCTTCTGCGCCGGCTGTTGGGGCCCGCCGACTGGTGGGTCCCGCCGGCTGCCGGCCCCTTGGTCGACAGGCAGGCCCCACTGTCCAGGGCCTGGTTGGCGGCGGTTACTGTGGCTCCGTCTTGCTGACGTGGGCTTCATCGTGGTAAGCGCGACTATAGTACCGCCGCCTGTCAGGCGATTGCTGTAGCCTTACCGCGTCTTGTCTCCTTAATGGGGCGTCCTCTTCGAGGAAGGCGGCAAGCCGGCTGCGGGGAGCCGGCTCTGTCTTGGGCCGACTAGTTGGAGGCGTGGCCGCCTTCGGGCGTCTCTCTACTCAAAGGGGCCCACCGTCTGTGGGCCACGCTGGCGGCCCATCGTGGGTGATGCCAGGGTCAACATGGCAACAGTGCCGCGCCGGACGGGTCGTGCCTAGCCCGTACGGCGCACCATGTCAGGCGTGCTCCGGGATTCGGGGGTGGCAGGCTTTACTGTAGCCACGCCCCATCGCACCGCCGTCAGGTGGGTGCAAACTTTGTGGGTACGGTCTTGATCGCTTTATAGGGAGCCGGCTTCTGGGAGTCGGCCTTCTCATGGCCGACTTCTTGGAGTCGGCCTTCTCATGAGGGCTTAAGTCGGACCGCCTTCTGAAAGCCGGCCTGGGTTGCAGCCAGCTAGGGGAAGGCGGCCCCATGTCTTGGGTTCTTGAGAGCCGGGCGGGCTCGTAACTTTTTCAGAAGGGCCAGGGGAAGCCGGCTAGGCTACCCATGGCTATTTACTCCGACATCGACTCAACTGGAAAAACTACTCAGCATAAATTGAAACACCCAGTGGGTGTATAGATGCGAAGAACAGACTGACAAATGGATGCACAATGAAAAGTTTTCAGGTAACATATCTTAACAGAACAAGCGTCAAGATAGGAGATCATTCGGAAACCAACTAACTTGGACATTGGCTCGGAGGGCCGCACTAGCATCATAGGCAACTTGGCTGGTCTTGTGCACTGTCTTCATCCGCTCCATCATCAGGCCTGCTTGGCATATACCTTCCGTAGCAACGCTTGCCTGGTCCTCCGAAACATGATGGGTGACGAATAGCGGAGACGTGGGTCCAGTCATGGTAGTTTGAGGATCCGAGGCATGGTGTTGGACAGATGAAGCAGGGACTTGCGCAGTCGATGATGAAGGGCGTTCACTCGACACTGGAACAACAAAAGTAACAGAAGCTCGGTTCACGTCTCCGGACTACGGAATCACTGGTTCTGTCACCAGCGTCGACTGGGGCGTCTTGCCAGCTGGTGCCTTCTTGCTCGAAGTCCTGCCGCTCCTTCCCATGGCTCTCTGTGGCACGTCTTCATCGTCATTTGGAAGTTCAATGACATTGGGTGGAGCTGCAAAGAAATCGATTACAGAAGTTCAGTTAACCGTCAAAATGGCTAATAAAGTAAAGACAAAATGACAAAAGTTATACCCGCGTGGGAGGTGACTGCGTCTTCCATCTCCTCGTCAGCATCATCTTGGTACCTAGAAGTCCCAGATAGCACTGCAAATTTCAGAATTCACTCGGTTAAAATAAGAAAGTGAGTCGACCAAAGATCAGGTCATGCTAAAACTAAGAGGTCGAGCTCAGTGATTACCCAGAAGCGATAGGGACGTCGACTTTGATCTTGGGCAAGGCCTTCCGGGGTTTTGGTGGCACGACTTTGAGCTGCTTCGGAGCTTTTTCAATCGACACATAAGATGTCCTTGTGCGCTTGGAGGTCTGTTCAGTCGGCGGAGTTGCTTTGCCGCGGACACTGGCTGGGTCCTGCCTCTGCTTGGAGCGTCTTTCCGTGCGAGGAGGGGAGTCGACCTCCTCACCACTGCTCAAGTCCTCGCTCTCCTCGTGTAACATCCCAAATTTTCAATTTGGAATGTTATACACTTGATCATCATTGCATAGCATATTTTACTGCATTTTGGTTGATCCTAGAAAATTCTACGCAACTCAAGGACCCTCGGAGAGACTTGGGGATTTCGTTATTTTCATATTTGAGTTTTCTCAAATTTTGAAAATAGGATCATTTGATTTTATTTATTTTATCTTCAATTATTTCTATTACAAAAATATGAGAGAGGGAATAAAATGACTTTCCCAAAATAAAGAAATATTGAGGATTTAATAAAAAATCAAATAAGATTTTATTTTGGTTTTTTTGCTATTTTATTTGAATTTAGGAAAAATGTGCGTTTTTCAAAATTGCATCTAGGCCCCAAATAAATGTTCATCCCGTGCGCCTTGATTTTAGAAGCCGGGGAAAATTTATTTCGGGATTTTTGGAGTCCGTTTAGTATTCCTTTTGTTTTTTTTCTGAGCGTAATTATTTAAAAAAAAGTCCGAACCGACTCTGGGCCGTAACCGGCCAGGACTCAGCCTGGCCGAACCTTTAAATAGTGCCGCCCGAGGCCCGACAGCCCAGCCGCGCCCCGCTCCAAACCCTAACCCTAGAGCGCCGCCGCCACCGCCGTGCCGCCGCCGCGCCACCGCCGCCGCGCCGCCTCGCCGGACCACCGGATCCGCTGCCGCTGGAGGTAGATCTCGCCGCTGTTTTTTTAGAAAACCGATCGGTTTTCCGTCGGTTTCGTTCGATTTTTTTAGTTTCGTTTTTTAAATAGATCGGTTTTTCCGGTTTATTTATTTAGAGAGTGTTCGCCCGTTCGTTCGTTTTAATGAACGCGTTCTTCGTTTAGGTCCAGGTAACGAATCTTCGTTCGTTAATCTGTTTGTTGTTTTTATTTTTCTTGGATTTAATCCATGATTTTTCTGATCGCGATTCCTGATCCGTTTTTCGTTCTAGTATAACTTTTCGCTCGTTTATCGGAATCAGGCGATTCAAGCGCCTGGAGTTTCGTATTGAAACCCTCTTTAAGTTTAATCAACTCAAACATGTTTTTGCCATTGTAAAAATTGCCCTAGATCCAGAATAGTAAACGAATCTTGTTTCTTTTACCGTTTGTCTTTCGTTGCTTCGTTTGATTTGATTCTTTTTGCCAACCAGAGTTCTTAAGTTGAACTTTCTGGTTATATCTCTTATTTGAGTTTTACCTGTGCATTAGTTGAGTACTTATTTTATGCTTGTTTGTTTGCGATAGAGTACCCGAAGTGTGCCGCTTGCTACTTCGAATCGCTAGGTTTTGCGGATCATCAGCAAGGCAAGTAACACTTTGATCATACCTCCTACTACCCAGTTTTATTGCATTAGATCAATCCTCACACATTGCATGATTAGGATCTAATTAAATTGTGGGTTTGGGAAGTAGTTGAGGTAGTACCTATTACCTGTTATTATCAAACCTTTGGGAGTTACTTCTATGTTTGCTTATTATGCCATGCTATGCTAATAGATGTGGATTGGGTGAGTGTATCCATGGCAGATGTGAGATTGTTAAATTAATGGTTTATCTAAGGTGGCAACTTAAATACACATCTGGGCGGATTGAGGCACCTAGGTATTCCAGCAATTGCATGTTTTCTTTTGGACCGCCACCCAGGCTCAAAGGGATCATGAGATTATTCATGCTAGAAACTTCCGTGTGCAGCCACAAGCTACTATGGGCTCTAGCATAGTTGACTAAGTCATGCAAACTCTTACAGTGGTAGACTAGCAGATGTAGGGGATGTAGGTTGGTACGGTCTACCCATTCGTAAGGTGCTAGCGCTTCTGAAAGACTATGTCTTGGTCATCCGTTTCTCAAACACCTTATAGTGCGAGAAATCCAACGGAGGAGATCGAGTCTTGTGGGGAAAAGTGCACAAACCTCTGTAGAGTGTATAAACTAATCATGGTTAGCCGTGTCCCTGATTATGGACATCTTGAGTATCTAGTACTTGGATTATCATGTGAATCTCATCATGTTACTCTAAAATTAATTTGTCGGGTTTTGTTTAATGATGATGCTTAATTGGGATTGAGAATGCTGTCAACCATTCTCAATGTTTAACAACTACCATGATAGTTAAATAAAATTTATTCCTTTGCAGTAGGGAAAAATTGGCTTTACGCAAAAACTGTAACCATAGAGCTTTCCACCAGCCAAATATGCATATAGTATAGCCTATTTCATTCCATTACTCTCTATGTGTTACATTGCAAGCATATTCCATGTGCTGACCCATTTCGGGCTGCAATGTTAATATTGCAGAATTTTCAGATGATGATTAAGGTGCTTTTAGGTCATGGTTCTATACTCAGTGATGCCGTTGGAGTTGATGGACTCACTTATCTTCCAAGCCTTCCGCTGTTATCATTATTAGATGGCCTTAAGCCATATTTATTGTAATAAGCTCTCTCTTGAGACACTCGTTGTAATAAGTGTGTGATTGCTACTCTATTATAAATCCTTCAAGTACTGTGTGGTGTCAGCATTACTGATCCAGGGATGACACACCTGAGCACAGTGATTGGACCGTTTGAGGTCTGGTCGCTACAAGATGGTATCAGAGCACACGCTAACTATAGGAAACGACCACTAAGAAAGACCTAGATCACTACTCACTCTTCTCATTCTGACCTCTCATCTTTTCTACTCTTTTAGGATGGCAGATGCAAGGAACAAGTTCACACAACGGGATGAAGATACACCCTTTGGACGTCACTTGAAGGAAGTCACTAGATACCTGAACATAGGAGTACCAAGCTTCACCGGGACCTACAATGCCACTCTACCTGAAGAAGAGCGCTGGATGATTCAAGTTCAAGTTCCAGGAAGGACGTTCATGCCAGTCACTGAGCCCATAGAGTTTTCTTTTGATGCACCAACTTGGAATCTAGGAAGGAGCATGGCAGCTCACATCGCCATGGGATGCATTGGAGAAGTTTACCGCAATGATCTCAAGGATACTATCTACCAGATTTGTGGGCGCCGAGATGAGCACTGGGAGATGATCAGCACCAGGAAGGATAGATCAGTTGCAACTTTTATCCAGGAGTTAAACCAACACATACGACGACAGGAGAACCAGATGTGCGCTGACATGATAGATCTGAAGAAGGCAAGGACAAGAATCAAGGAACTGGAGGAGGAACTCAAGGCTACACGTGAAGATTATGAAGAGGAAACCAAAGTATTAGTGGAGAATAATGACGATCTGATCAAGAAGATTGGAATATTTATGGGAGGCCCTACACTAGTAGAAGAAGACAAAGAACCCAAGGAGATTCGCCCGAAGACTACATCATTATCGACAACACCGACTCGGATCCAGATGATAGCGATGATGACTATGTGGATGAAGCAGGAGCAGATATCATGGAGTCTGCAACCGAAGAATATTTTTAGTAGACCACCCCATCAGTAGTAGTAGTCCACCATGTAAATATAGTAGTCCGAGCACTTTTGCGATAGTTAGATCGATTGTATGCCCTTGTTTGTTTGATTGAATGAAGTGAATTGTTTGCTTTTGCCTCATGTGCATATGGGTAGTGTTTTCTCTTTAGACCCTCTCTACTCTTAAATCTCATCTTTTCTAAACCCTCAGATGCCTCCAAGATGTGACCCCGGATTTACCTTCCCACCGGAGCTCACTCAGTTGATCCAGCAGCAGAACACATTGATGCAGTTGCTAGTCCAGAATTAGAATCAGGGGAACAACAACAACAACCCACCACCACCACCACCACCACGTGTTGATCACTTAGCCTGTTTTCTTAGGCTGAATCCACCGGTGTTTTCCAGTAGCACCGAGCCGATAGTAGCAGATGATTGGCTCCGCAAGACAGCAAGGGAGTTGACCACGGCAGGATGCACAGATGCAGAAAAGGTGAAGTTTGCCGCACATCAACTTGAAGGACCCGCAGCATCATGGTGGGAGAATTTCATAGCCACTTTCCCTGTCGACACTGTCACATGGGACCAGTTCCAGCAGGCTTTCCGTACTGCCCATGTTTCAGCAGGAGCTATGGCCATGAAGAAGCGAGAGTTTCGCAACTTGCGCTAAGGAGGAAGGACAGTTGGCCAGTATGTGGAGGACTTTAGTAAGTTAGCACGTTATGCCCCAGATGACGTTGCTACGGATGCAACTAAGAAGGAGAAGTTTCTGGAAGGACTGAATGATGAGTTGAGCATGCAGTTGATGGTAGCGACATTCAACAACTACCAGGAGTTGGTAGATCGTGCTCTCATGATTGAAGGGAAGCAGCAGGAGATTGAGAATCGCAAGAGGAAGTATGGACATTTTCAGCATACCCATGGAGGAGGTAGCTCGCACAATCACAATGGCACCAAGAATGGTAATGGGAATGGAGGAAGCAACGGCTAGAACCGCACCAACCCATCGACCCCAGCCAAGAAAGACCTGAGCCAAGTCACTTTCTTTAAGTGCCAGAAGACCGGACATTATGCCAATGAATGTCCTGAATCCCAGAATGGTAATGGCAATGGAAGCTCTGGGAAGAAGCTGAACCCTTTCAACAGGGGACAGGTGAACCACGTTAATGTGGAGGAGGTTGAAGAGCAGCCGGATGCCGCAATTGGTAAGTTTTTGGTTAAGTCATTTACTGCACTTGTTCTTTTTGATACTGGTGCATCGCATTTATACATATCAAGGGGATTTGTGGATAAGTATAAACTACCAACCCAAGCCCTTAGATCACCCATGTTAGCAACCTCGCCCGGAGCAGAGTATATGGCTAGTCTATGGTGTGATCGGTTACCATTAAGGATTGGTAACTACGTATTTCCCTCAAACCTAATAGTATTGGAATCTCAAGGATTGGATGTGATATTAGGCATGGATTGGTTATCAAAGTATGAAGGAAATATTGAATGTGCCAGTAAGTCAATTTTGCTTACCATGCCAGAAGGGAGAAGGATCAAGTATGTATCCAGGCATGTGCCGAAAAGGACTCAAGTAAATTGTTTAACAGGAGTTGTGCAGGAGGAAGTACCAGTGGTGAAAGATTTCCCTGATGTATTTCCAGAAGAGTTGCTAGGCATGCCACCGGATAGAGATATTGAGTTTTTGATTGAGCTTTTGCCAGGCACAGGGCCAATATCTAAGAGACCATATAGGATGCCCGCAAAGGATTTGGTGGAGATTAAGAAGCAGATTAAGGAGTTACTGGATAAGGGATATATTCGCCCAAGTTCTTCACCTTGGGGATCGCCAGTACTTCTAGTGGAGAAGAAGGATGGATCATTAAGGATGGTTGTTGATTATCGAGGATTGAATGAATTAACCATCAAGAACAAGTACCCACTACCGATGATCAATGATCTGTTTGATCGATTGCATGGAGCTAAGGTATTTTCCAAGATCGATCTGCGATCAGGATACCACCAGTTGAAGATTCGAGAACAAGATATACCTAAGACGGCTTTTACCACCAGGTATGGGATGCACGAGTATACCGTTATGTCATTTGGTCTGACTAACACACCTGCATATTTTATGAACATGATGAACAAACTGTTTATGGAGTTTTTGGATAAGTTCGTCGTAGTGTTCATTGATGATATCCTGGTTTACTCGAAGAATGAAGAGGAGCATAAGGAGCATTTGCATTTGGTTCTTGGAAAGCTCAGAGAACATCAATTATATGCCAAGTTTAGCAAATGTGAGTTTTGGTTGAAGGAAGTTGGATTTCTCGGACACGTTATATCCGGAGAAGGTATAGCAGTAGATCCCACTAAGGTTGACACCGTGACAAATTGAGAAGCACCAACAACAGTTGGAGAGATCCGGAGTTTTCTTGGACTTGCAGGATACTACCAGAGGTTTATTGAAAATTTCTCGAAGATTGCAAAGCCTATGACGGAGTTGTTGAAAAAGGATACCAAGTTCATATGGACTGAGGAATGTGAGGCTAGTTTCCAGGAGTTGAAGAAACGTTTGGTCACCTCACCAGTGTTGATTTTGCCAGATCAGACCAAGGATTATGAGGTGTATTGCGACGCTTCACGTCGAGAACTTGGAGCAGTGCTTACGTAGGAAGGAAGAGTTGTCTCATATGCCTCACGATAGCTCAAGCCTCATGAGTTGAATTATGCTACGCATGATTTGGAGTTAGCAGCCGTAGTGCATGCGTTGAAGACTTGGAGACATTTTCTCATTGGAAACCATTGTGAGGTGTACACGGATCACAAGAGTTTGAAGTATAGTATATTTTCACACAGAAGGAGTTGAATCTCAGGCAAAGGAGATGGTTGGAACTCATCAAGGATAATGATATGAGATTGCATTATCACCCCGGAAAGGCTAACGCAGTAGCCGATGCGCTGAGTTGTAAAAGCCATGTCAACACACTAATGACGGGAGATTTACCAAGGGAGTTAGCAGAAAACCTTTGTGAGCTATGTTTGGAAATAGTACCAAGAGGCTATGTAGCAGCATTGGAGATTCAGTCTACTTTGATGGATAAGATCAGAGACGCCCAGAAGACTGACAAGGAGATTTCTTCTATTAAGGAGAAAATTAGCAAAGGAAAAGCTAAGGGATTTCGTGAAGATGAGCACGATACCTTATGGTTTGAAGACCGTGTTTATGTGCCTAATGATTCGGAGATCAGGAAGTTAATTCTGCAAGAGGCCCATGATTCACCATATTCGATTCACCCAGGAAATACCAAGATGTATCTGGATTTGAAGGATGTTTTCTGGTGGACCGGAATGAAGAAGGATATTGCGGAGTATGTAGCAGTTTGTGATGTATGTCAGAGAGTAAAGGCAGAGCATCAGAAGCCAGCAGGATTGCTACAGCCATTGCCGATACCCGAATGGAAGTGGGATAAGTTAGGTATGGATTTCATTATGGGTTTACCTAGAACTCGTTCAGGCTATGAATCGATTTGGGTTGTAGTCGATCGTTTGACAAAGGTAGCTCATTTCATCCCAGTGAAGACTACCTATACCAGTGCAAAGTTGGCAAAGATATACATGACCAGAATCGTATGTCTGCATGGAGTTCCAAGGAGCATTGTGTCAGATAGAGGAACCCAGTTTACCTCAAAGTTCTAGAATCAGTTGCACGAAAGTTTGGGTACCAGACTGGAGTTTAGTACAACTTTCCATCCGCAGACAAGTGGACAGACCAAGAGAGTCAACCAGATTTTGGAGGATATGCTGAGAGCGTGTGCACTAGATTATGGATCTAGTTGGGACGAGAATTTTCCATATGCAGAGTTCTCTTACAACAACAGTTATCAATCCAGTTTGAAGATGGCCCCTTTCGAAGCCTTGTACGGAAGGAGGTCCAGGACCCCATTGTCGTGGGATGAAGTTGGAGACCGCCAATTGTTTGGACCGGATCTGATTAAGGAGTCTGAACAGAAAGTAAAATTGATTTCGCGATAGGCTCAAGGTAGCCCAGTCCAGACAGAAGAGCTATGCAGATTCTAAACGCAAGGAGACAGTTTACGAGTCGGAGACCGAGTTTATCTTCGAGTATCTCCACTTCGAGGAGTTAAGCGCTTTGGAGTTAAGGGAAAGTTAGCGCCACGTTTTGTAGGCCCATACAAAGTTTTGGAGCGTATGGGAGAAGTAGCCTATAAGTTGGAATTGCCCGAAGGATTGTCAGGAGTTCACGACGTGTTCCATGTTTCCCAGTTGAAGAAGTGCCACGCAGAAATGGCTGATATACCGCTAAGAGATACAGTGCCACTGGAAGCCATTCAGTTGCACAGTGATTTGACCTATGAGGAGAAACCAGTTAAGATTCTAGAGTATGCCAGTCGAGTCACCCACAACAAGGTTATCAAGTTTTGCAAAGTTCAGTGGAGTCACCACACGGAGGATGAAGCCACCTGGGAGCGAGAGGAAGATTTGCTGAAGGACCACCCTCACCTATTTTCTAGCCAACCCGAATCTCAAGGGAGAGATTCATCTTAAGGGGGGGTAGGTTTGTAACATCCCAAATTTTCAATTTGGAATGTTATACACTAGATCATCATTGCATAGCATATTTTACTGCATTTTGGTTGATCCTAGAAAATTCTACGCAACTCAAGGACCCTCAGAGAGAGCTGGGGATTTCGTTATTTTCACATTTGAGTTTTCTCAAATTTTGAAAATAGGATCATTTGATTTCATTTATTTTATCTTCAATTATTTCTATTACAAAAATATGAGAGAGGGAATAAAATGACTTTCCCAAAATAAAGAAATATTGAGGATTTAATAAAAAATTCAAATAAGATTTTATTTTGTTTTTTCTGCTATTTTATTTGAATTTAGGAAAAATGTGCGTTTTTAAAAATTGTATTTAGGCCCCAAATAAATGTTCATCCTGTGCGGCTTAATTTTAGAAGCCGGGGAAAATTTATTTCGGGATTTTTGGTGTCCGTTTAGTACTCCTTTTGTTTTTTTACTGAGCGTAATTATTTTAAAAAAAAGTCCGAATCGACTCTGGGCCGTAACCGGCCAGGACTCCGCCTGGCCGGGCCTTTAAATAGTGCCGCCCGAGGCCCGACAGCCCAGCCGCACCCCGCCCCAAACCCTAACCCTAGAGCGCCGCCGCCGCCCCGCCGCCGCCACGCCACCTGGCCGCGCCGCCCCGCCGCCGGACCGCCGTCGCGCCGCCTCGCTGGACCGCCAGATCCGTCGCCGCCGGAGGTAGATCTCGCCGCCGGTTTTTTAGAAAACCAATCGGTTTTCCGTCGGTTTCGTTTGGTTTTTTTAGTTTCGTTTTTTTAAATAGATTGGTTTTTCCGGTTTATTTATTTAGCGAGCGTTCGCCCGTTCGTTCGTTTTAACGAACGCGTTCTTCGTTTAGGTCCAGGTAACGAACGTTCGTTCATTAATCTGTTTGTCGTTTTGCTTTTTCTCGGATTTAATCCGTGATTTTTCTGATGGCGATTCCTGATCCGTTTTTGTTCTAGTATAACTTTTCGCTCGTTTATCAGAATCAGGCGATTCAAGCGCCTGGAGTTTCGTCTCGAAACCCTCTTTCTGTTTAACCAACTCAAACAAGTTTTTGCCACTGTAAAAATTGCCCTAGATCCAGAATAGTAAACGAAGCTTGTTTCTTTTGCCGTTTGTCTTTCGTTGCTTCGTTCGATTTGATTCTTTTTGCCAACCGGAGTTCTTAAGTTGAACTTTCTGGTTATATCTCTTATTTGAGTTTTCCCTATGCATTAATTGAGTACTTATTTTATGCTTGTTTGTTTGCAATAGAGTACCCGGAGTGTGCCGCTTGCTACTTCGAATCGCTAGGTTTTGCGGATCATCAGCAAGGCAAGTAACACTTTGATCATACCTCCTACTACCCAGTTTTATTGCATTAGATCAATCCCCACACATTGCATGGTTAGGAACTAATTAAATTGTGGGTTTGGGAACTAGTTGAGGTAGTACATATTACCTGTTATTAGCAAACCTTTGGGAGTTACTTCTACGTTTGCTTATTATGCCATGCTATGCTAGTAGACGTGGATTGGGTGAGTGTATCCATGACAGATGTGAGATTGTTAAATTAATGGTTTATCTAAGGTGGCAACTTAAATACACATCTGGGTGGATTGAGGCACCTGGGTATTCCAGCGATTGCCTGTTTTCTTTTGGACCGCCACCTAGGCTCAAAGGGATCATGAGATTATTCATGCTAGAAACTTCCGTGTGCAGCCACAAGCTACTATGGGCTCTAGCATAGTTGACTAAGTCGTGCGAACTCTTACAATGGTAGACTAGCAGATGTAGGGGATGTAGGTTGGTACGGTCTACCCGTTCGTAAGGTGCTAGCGCTTCTGAAAGACTATGTCTTGGTCATCCGTTTCTCAAACACCTTGTAGTGCGAGAAATCCAACGGAGGAGATCGAGTCTTGTGGGGAAAAGTGCACAAACCTCTGCAGAGTGTATAAACTAATCATGGTTAGCCGTGTCCCCGGTTATGGACATCTTGAGTATTTAGTACTTGGATTATCATGTGAATCTCATCATGTTACTCTAAAATTAATTTGTCGGGTTTTGTTTAATGATGATGCTTAATTGGGATTGAGAATGCTGTCAACCATTCTCAATGTTTAACAACTACCATGATAGTTAAATAAAATTTATTCCTTTGCAGTAGGGAAAAATTGGCTTTACGCAAAAACTGTAACCATAGAGCTTTTCCACCAGCCAAATATGCATATAGTATAGCCTATTTCATTCCATTACTCTCTTTGTGTTACATTGCCAGCATATTCCATGTGCTGACCCGTTTCGGGCTGCAACGTTAATGTTGCATACTTTTCAGACGATGATTAAGGTGCTTTTAGGTCGTGGTTCTATACTCAGTGATGCTGTTGGAGTTGATGGACTCACTTATCTTCCAACCCTTCCGCTGTTATCGTTATTAGATGGCCTTAAGCCATATTTATTGTAATAAGCTCTCTCTTGAGACACTCGTTGTAATAAGTGTGTGATTGCTATTCTGTTATAAATCCTTCAAGTACTGTGGGTGTCAGCATTACTGATCCAGGGATGACACCTGAGCACGGAGATTGGACCGTTTGAGGTCTTGGTCGCTACACCTCGTCTCCCCTTTCGTCAGAATGCTAGTCACCACTGTCGCCTCCACTAGCCTCTCCCTCCTCCTGCTGCTCTCCATTGGGCATCGAATACATCTCAGTATAGATCTGCAAGACATAGGGTCGAGTGTATATCAATCAGTTTCGAGAACAAACACATATCAGAGCAAAATACACTCGGAAGGAAAGAATTAGACCTTGTCGGGTTCGGTGGTGTTGCCGAGTGGAGGAACCCTTCTAGACCCCATGGGGTTGTCTTTGTTGCCAGTAATACCTTGCAGCCACTGCGCCACCGTTCCCTCATCGACTTCCTCTGGGTGGATCTGAGTGGTGTCTTCAGCACCCGAGTACATCCACATTGGATGATCACGGGCTTGGAGTGGCTGGATGTGTCGACTGAGAAACACTTCTAACAAGTCCATGCCAGTCACACCGTCATGGACAAGTTGGACTACTCGCTCAACCAACATATTCACCTCCGCTTTCTCAGCCGGAGTCACTCTCAAGGGAGAAGGCTTCTCAACTCGTTCTATGCAAAACGGGGGAAGGCCAGTTGACTGACCCGGGGTCAGTTGGTCCTTACAATAGAACCAGGTCGACTGCCACCCCCTGACTGACTCGGGAAGAATCATAGCAGGGAAAGTGCTTTTATTTCTCATTTGGATCCCCAGACCTCCACACATCTGGATCACACATGTCCTCTCATCACTTGGATTGGCCTTTTTTACCGACTGAGAACGGCAGGTGAAAATGTGTTTGAAGAGGCCCCAGTGTGGTCGACAACCCGGAAAGTTTTCACACATGGACACGTATGCGGCAAGGTATGTGATGGTATTGGGAGAAAAGTGATGAAGTTGGGCTCCAAATAAGTTCAGAAAACCCCGAAAGAAAGGATGGGGAGGCAAAGAGAAACCGAAGTCGACATGGGTCGCAAGAAGGACACACTCACCCTCTTGCGGTCGCGGCTCGGTCTCGTCCTCCGGAAGCCGCCAAGATTTGTGGGGAATCAGTCCCCCTTCTACTAGATCCTCCATATCCTCTCGCTGGATCGTCGACCGGATCCAGTTGCCCTGGATCCAGCAGGGCGGCAGGCCGGTTCTCGATGACGATCCCGCCCGGCTCGTCTTCTTCCCCTTCGCCATCGCCTTCTTCACGCGTTCCAGAGCCGCCGTCTTGTCCTTCCCCATTGCGGCGGGTTGAGCTCGGACTGGATGGCGGCATCGAGGACAAAAGCATATGTAGTGGAGAAGCGGAGGAAGAAGGGGGAAATGGGGCACACAGTGCAAAGGCCCCGGCCCGAACGCCTTATATGGGCTGGCTTCCTGAGTGGCTGACTTGTGGGTCCAAGCGATCCTGTCAAATCCCGCAACAGCCGCGCACGCAGTACGTGGTGAAAAAGGTGGCGCGGGGATCGAGGCGCCCCTGCCTAATCCGCTTCGATTATCACGACCCTCTCCGCCCCGCGCACTTCCCCAAATTTCGAATCCCACGAGATTCGGAGACGACAGAACAATCAATCATACCGAAGATTTTATGCAGCATCAGTAGTCGAAGCTTACCAGCAAAATTCACTCGACAACTTCTGAATGGCTCAAGGCGACTGAAAATGAAGTCAAAGTTGTTGCATGGTTCGCCAGACCAAGTAAAATGCTTCCGCAACATGGAAATTGGGTCGGAACCATCTTCAACTCCATCTCCACTTGGACCCAGAACCATTCGGGGGCTAATGACGATGACATGTACCTAGGGTAGGGCAATAGACCTGATCTAAGCACCCCTCCCAAGGACACTGCCCTACAGTCAAATACATTCAAAGGACAACAAATTCTACCGACTGAAGTCACCTCAAGATACAACTCACTCGACCATGGTTCCACTCGGATAACCCAATTCTAGTCGACTGCTACCTATTGAGCACTGCGTTGGTTTTCCCTTGAAGAGGAAAGGGTGATGCAACAAAGTAGCGTAAGTATTTCCCTCAGTTTTTGAGAACCAAGGTATCAATCCAGTAGGAGACTACACGCAAGTCCCTCGTACCTACACAAACAAATAAGAACCTCACAACCAACGCGATAAAGGGGTTGTCAAGCCCTTCACGGTCACTTACGAGAGTGAGATTTGATAGAGATAATAATAATAAGATAAATTTTTTTGGTATTTTTATGATATAGATTAAAAGTAAAGATTGCAAAGTAAAATAGATTGGAAACTTATATGATAAAAGATAGACCCGGGGATCATAGGTTTCACTAGTGGCTTCTCTCAAGATAGCATAAGTATTACGGTGGGTGAACAAATTACTGTCGAGCATTTGATAGAAAAGTGCATAATTATGAGAATATCTAGGGATGATCATGTATATAGGCATCATGTCCGCGACAAGTAGACCGAAACGATTCTTCATCTACTACTATTACTCCACACATCGACCGCTATCCAGCATGCATCTAGAGTATTAAGTTCATAAGAACAGAGTAACGCATTAGGCAAGATGAAATGATGTAGAGGGATAAACTCAAGCAATATGATATAAATCCCATCTTTTTATCCTCGATGGCAACAATACAATACGTGCCTTGCTGCCCCTGTTGTCACTGGGAAAGGACACCGCAAGATTGAACCCAAAGCTAAGCACTTCTCCCATTGCAAGAAAGATCAATCTAGTAGGCCAAACAAACTGATAATTCGAAGAGACTTGCAAAGATAACCAATCATACATAAAAGATTTCAGAGAAGAATAAAATATTGTTCATAGATAACCTTGATCATAAACCCACAATTCATCTGATCTCGACAAACACACCGCAAAAAGAGTTACGTCAAATAGATCTCCAAGAAGATCGAGGAGAACATTGTATTGAGATCCAAAGAGAGAGAAGAAGCCATCTAGCTAATAACTATGAACCCGAAGGTCTGTAGTAAACTACTCACACATCATCGGAGAGGCTATGGTGTTGATGTAGAAGCCCTCCATGATCGATTCCCCCTCCGGCGGAGCTCCGGAAAAGGCCCCAAGATGGGACCTCTTGGGTACAGAAGGTTGCGGCGATGGAAATAGGGTTTTGTGGTGCTCCTGACTGTTTTTGGGGTATATGGACATATATAGGAGGAAGTAGGTCGATGGAGCTACAAGGGGCCCGCAAGGGTGGGGGCGTGCCCAGGGGGCAGGCGCGCCTCCCTGCCTCGTGGCCTCCTCGTTGATTTCTTGACGTCTACTCCAAGTCCCCTGGATCACGTTTGTTCCAAAAATAACTCTCCCAAAGGTTTCATTCCTTTTGGATTCCGTTTGATATTCCTTTTCTGCGAAACACTGAAATAGGCAAAAAACAACAATTTGCATTGGGCCTTGGGTTAGTAGGTTAGTCCCAAAAATAATATAAAAGTGTATAAATAAGCTCATTAACATCCAAAACAAATAATATAATAGCATGGAACAATAAAAAATTATAGATACATTGGAGACGTATCATCGACTAAGGTATAATCACTCGACCACATCAGAAACCACTCGGAGTACAGAAGATCTAAAGCCACTCAGGATGGCAACGGTCAGGCGTTCACTCCGTAGCGTTAATGATCATTTATATGGCTTTAATGCTGACATTACCAGTAACGTCTCACCTTTATGTAGATTGAACTCCTTGTAACGTGGGCTGGCTGGGGTCCTGGCGCACTCTATATAAGCCACCCCCTCCACTGAGACAGGGGTTGGCACCCCCTATAACTTCACGCATAATCCAATCGACCAGCCCTCGGGCACCGAGACGTAGGGCTGTTACTTCCTCTGAGAAGGGCCTAAACTCGTAAATCTTGCGTGCACAACTTCACCGTAGCTAGGATCTTGCCTTCTCATACCTACCCCACATTCTACTGTCAGACTTAGAACCACGACAACCATTTCTTCCTCATAGTTCGTAGGTTCGTCATGGTCAAGTAACATGACCTCCAGAACAGGATTACCATACCACTCTGGTGCGGATTGTACTCTGGTTGACCTACGAGGTTTAGTAGTAACTTGATCAGAAGTTTCATGATCATCATCATTAGCTTCCTCACTAATTGGTGTAGGAATCACTGGAATTGATTTCTGTGATGAACCACTTCCCTATAAGGGAGCAGACACAATTGCCTCATCAAGTTCTACTTTCCTCCCACTCACTTCTTTCGAGAGAAACTCCTTCTCTAGAAAGGATCCATTCTTAGCAACGAATATTTTGCCTTTGGATCTGTGATAGAAGGTGTACCCAATAGTCTCCTTTGGGTATCCTATGAAGATACATTTCTCCGATTTTGGTTCGAGCTTATCAGGTTGAAGCTTTTTCACATAAGCATCACAACCCCAAACTTTAAGAAACGACAACTTGGGTTTCTTGCCAGACCACAGTTCATATGGTGTCGTCTCAACGGATTTAGATGGTGCCCTATTTAACATGAATGCAACCGTCTCTAAAGCATAACCCCAAAACGATAGCAGTAAATCAATAAGAGACATCATAGATCGCACCATATCTAATAAAGTATGATTACGACGTTCGGTCACACCATTATGCTGTGGTGTTGGCTCAACACTCATCAGACCGCATACATCAGTATGTATTATTTCCAACAAGTCAGTTGCTCGCTCCATTGTTTCGGAGAACGGAGTCTTAGTCATCTTGCCCATGAGGCATGGTTTGCAAGCATCAAGTGATTCATATTCAAGTGATTCCAAAAGCCCATCAATATGGAGTTTCTTCATGCGCTTTATACCAATATGACCTAAACGGCAGTGCCACAAATAAGTTGCACTATCATTATTAACCTTGCATCTTTTGGCTTCAATATTATGAATATGTGTATCACTACAATCGAGATTCAACTAGAATAGACCACTCATCAAGGGTGCATGACCATAAAAGGTATTACTCATATAAATAGAACAACCATTATTCTCTGATTTAAATGAATAACCGTCTCGCATCAAACAAGATCCAGATATAATGTTCATGCTCAACGCTGGCACCAAATAACAATTATTTAGGTCTAAAACTAATCCCGACGATAGATGTAGAGGTAGCGTACCAATGGCGATCACACCGACTCTGGAACCATTTCCCACGCGCATCGTCACCTCGTCCTTTGCCAATCTTCGTTTAATCTGTGGCCCCTGTTTCGAGTTGCAAATATGAGCAACAGAACCAATATCAAATACCCAGGTGCTACTATGAGCATTAGTAAGGTACACATCAATAACATGTATATCAAATATACCTTTCACTTTTCCATCCTTCTTATCCGCCAAATACTTGGGGAAGTTCCGCTTCCAGTGACCAATCCCTTTGCAGTAGAAGCACTCAGTCTCAGGCTTAGGTCCAGACTTGGGCTTCTTCACCTGAGCAGCAACTTGCTTGCCATTCTTCTTGAAGTTCCCCTTCTTCTCTTTGCCCTTTTTCTTGAAACTAGTGGTCTTGTTAACCATCAACACCTAATGCTCCTTCTTGATTTCTACCTCCACAGCCTTTAGCATTGCGAAGAGCTCAGGAATTGTCTTATCCATCCCTTGCATATTATAGTTCATCACGAAACTTTTGTAGCTTGGTGGCAGTGATTGAAGAACTCTGTCAATGACACTATCATCAGGAAGATTAACTCCCAGTTGAGTCAAGTGGTTGTGGTACCCAGACATTCTGAGTATATGTTCACTGACAGAACTATTCTCCTCCATATTGCAGCTGTAGAACTTATTGGAGACTTCATATCTCTCAATCCAGGCATTTGCTTGAAATATTAACTTCAACTCCTGGAACATCTCATATGCTCCATGACGTTCAAAACGTCGTTGAAGTCCCGATTCTAAGCCGTAAAACATGGCGCACTGAACTATTGAGTAGTCATTAGCTTTGCTCTACCAAACATTCATAACGTCTGGAGTTGCTCCTGCAGCGGATCTTGCAGCTAGCGGTGCTTCCAGGACGTAATTCTTCTGTGCAGCAATGAGGATAATCCTCAAGTTACGGACCCAGTCCGTGTAGTTGCTACCATCATCTTTCAACTTAGCTTTCTCTAGGAACGCATTAAAATTCAAAGGAACGGTAGCACGGCTCATTGATCTACAACAACATAGACATGCAAAATACTATCAAGTACTAAGTTCATGGTAAATTAAAGTTCACTTAATCATATTACTTAAGAACTCCCACTTAGATATACATCCCTCTAGTCATCTAAATGATCACGTGATCCATATCAACTAAACCATGTCCGATCATCATGTGAGATGGAGTAGTTTTCAATGGTGAACATCACTATGTTGATCATATCTACTATATGATTCATGCCGACCTTTCGGCCTCAGTGTTCCGAGGCCATATCTGCATATGCTAGGCTCGTCAAGTTTAACCCGAGTATTCTGCATATGCAAAACTGGCTTGCACCCGTTGTATGTGAACGTAGAGCTTATCACACCCGATCATCACGTGGTGTCTCGGCATGACAAACTGTAGCAATGGTGCATACTCAGGGAGAACACCTATACCTTGAAATGTAGTGAGAGATCATCTTATAATGCTACCGTCGTACTAAGCAAAATAAGATGCATAAAGGATAAACATCACATGCAATCATAATAAGTGATATGATATGGCCATGATTATCTTGTGCCTTTGATCTCCATCTCCAAAGCACCGTCATGATCACCATCGTCACCGGCTTGACATCTTGATCTCCATCGTAGCATCGTTGTCTTCTCGCCAACTATTGCTTCTAAGACTATCGCTACCGCTTAGTGATAAAGTAAAGCAATTACATGGCGATTGCATTTCATACAATAAAGTGACAACCAGAAGGCTTCTGCCAGTTGCCGATAACTTTTACAAAACATGATCATCTCATACAACAATTTATATATCATCATGTCTTGACCATATCACATCACAACAAGCCCTGCAAAAACAAGTTAGATGTCCTCTACTTTGTTGTTGCAAGTTTTACATGGCTGCTACAGGCTTCTAGCAAGAACCGTTCTTACCTACGCATCAAAACCACAACAATTTTTTGTCAAGTGTGTTGTTTTAACCTTTAACAAGGACGAGCATAGTCAAACTCAATTCAACTAAAGTTGGAGAAACAGACACCCGCCAGCCACTTGTGTGCGAAGCACGTCGGTAGAACTAGTCTCATGAACGCGGTCATGTAATGTCGATCCGGGCCGCTTCATCCAACAATACCGCTGAATCAAAGTAAGACATTGCTGTTAAGCAGTATGACTATTATCGCCCAAAACTCTTTGTGTTCTACTCATACATATAACATCTATGCATAGACCTAGCTCTGATACCACTGTTGGTGAACATAGTTGAGGGAGTCCTGGATTAGGGGGTCTCCAGACAGCCGGACTATGTCCTTTGGCCGGACTATTGGACTATGAAGATACAAGATTGAAGACTTCGTCTTGTGTCTGGATGGGACTCTACTTGGCGTGGAAGGCAAGCTTAGGCAATACGGATATGTATATCTCCTCCTTTGTAACCGACCTTGTGTAACCCTAGCCCTTTCCGGTGTCTATATAAACCGGAGGGTTTTAGTCCGTAGGACAACAACAATCATACCATAGGCTAGCTTCTAGGGTTTAGCCTCTCCGATCTCGTGGTAGATCAACTCTTGTAATACCCATATCATCAAGAATAAATCAAGAATGACGTAGGGTTTTACCTCCATCAAGAGGGCCCGAACCTGGGTAAAACATCGTGTTCCCTGCCTCCTGTTACCATCCGCCTTAGACGCACAGTTCGGGACCCCCTACCTGAGATCCGCCAATTTTGACACCGACATTGGTGCTTTCATTGAGAGTTCCTCTGTGTCATCGCCGTTAGGCTTGATGGCTCCTACAATCATCGATAGCGATGCAGCCCAGGGTGAGACTTTTCTCCCCGGACAGATCTTTGTGTTCGGCGGCTTTGCGCTGCGGGCCAACTCGCTTGGCCATCTGGAGCAGATCGAAAGTTACGCCCCTGGCCACCAGGTCAGGTTTGGAAGATTAAACTACACGGCCGATATCCGTGGAGACTTCATTTTCGACAGATTCGAGCCTCTGCCTTGTGTGCCACGCGGTCACGATGAGTACGATTTAGCTCTACCATCAGACAGTGTTCAAGAGATCACACCGGCAGCCGCTCCGACCCCCAATTCAGAGCCAGTTGCGCCGTCCATGGACGGGTGGATGGACCCCACCACGGAGGCCTTACCCTTAGCGGCGATCGAGCCAAACATCGACCTTACCCTGCACGAGAGCCGTGTTGTCAAACTGCCGGATCCTTCTCCGGCCATGGACTCCGAACCGCCTATGCCCGTTCCTAGTGAATCCGATTGCATGCTGATCATGGAGTTTACCTCCGCGGATATTTTTTAGCACTCGCCCTTCGGCGACATACTGAACTCATTAAGGTCTCTCTCCTTGTCAGGAGGATCCTAGCCGAACTATGTCCGGCAGGACTGGCATACGGACGACAAAGAAATTCGCGGCCCACCCACCACCCACTTAGTAGCCATTGTCGATGAATTAACCGACATGCTCCACTTCGACTCCGAAGACATCGACGGTATGGACGATGATGCGGGAGACAAAGAAGAACCACTGCCCACAGGGCACTGGACAGCCACCTCATCATACGATATATACATGGTGGACATACCCAAAGAAGGCAATGGCGACGAGACAGCGGAGGATGACCCCTCCAAGAAGCAACCCAAGCGCCAATGTCAGCGGCGCCGCTCTAAGTCCCGCCAAAGCAAAAGTGGTGATACCAGCATAGGAGATAATAACACTTCGGATAGTGCCGAAGACAACAACAATCCCCTCCATCAAGATTTAGAGCAGGAGGATGGAGGAGCCAGCCCTCCCGAGAGAGCGGCAGATGGAGAGGCGGAGGATGATAATTACATGCCCCCCTCCGAAGACGAGGCAAGCCTCGGCGATGACGAATTCGCCGTGCCAGAGGATCCCATCGAACAAGAGCGCTTCAAGCGCCGGCTTATGGCCACGGCAAATAGCCTTAAGAAAAAGCAGCAGCAGTTGCAAGCTGATCAAGATCTGCTAGCTGACAGATGGACCGAAGTCCTCGCGGCCGAGGAATATAAACTCGAACGCCCCTCCAAGAGTTACCCAAAATGCAAGTTGCTACCCCGACTGGAGGAAGAAGCGTATGACATGGCTGATCGGCCACCTCGTGGCCGCGATAGAGAGGCATTCCAGCCAAAAACTCAGCCTGCACCCCGATGCCATAAAAAGGCATGGGGAAATACGCCAAACCTGCGAGACGTATTGGAGGACAAAGCAAAACATGCAAGATCGATCTACGGATCACGAGGGCGCGCCACTATGCAAGACGATAAACATCACGCCGGATACAGTAAAAGTAAATCCGGCAGGGCCGAACATAGTGGGAAAGACCCATTCGAGCTGCGTCGCGATATAGCCCAATACAGAGGCGCCGCACACCCCTTATGCTTCACAGACGAAGTCATGGATCATCAAATCCCAGAGGGTTTCAAACCCGTAAATATAGAATCATACGACGACACAACAGATCCTCCGGTATGGATCGAGGATTTCCTCCTCTACATCCACATGGCCCGCGGTGATGACTTACATGCCATCAAATACCTCGCACTAAAGCTCAAAGGACCAGCGCGACATTGGCTTAACAGCTTGCCAGCAGAGTCCATTAGCTGTTGGGAAGATCTGGAGGCTGCATTCCTTGACAACTTTCAGGGCACTTATGTGCGACCACCAGATGCCGATGACTTGAGCCACATAATTCAGCAGCCAAAAGAATCGGCCAGGCAATTCTGGACTCGGTTCCTAATAAAGAAAAATCAAATTGTCGACTGTCCGGATGCAGAGGCCCTAGCAGCTTTCAAACACAACATCTGTGACGAGTGGCTAGCCCGGCACCTTGGTCAGGAAAAGCCGAAATCTATGGCAGCACTCACGACACTCATGACCCGCTTTTGTGCGGGAGAAGACAGCTGGGTGGCTCGCAGTAATAGCATATCAAAGAACCGCGGTACTTCGGATACCAAGGACGGCAATGGTAGGTCACGTCGAAATAAACATAAGCGCCACATTAACAGCGACAATACCGAGGATACGACAGTCAATGCCGGATTCAAAGGCTCTAAACCTGGTCAGCGGAAAAAGCCATTTAAAAGAAGCACTCCGGGCCCGTCCAGTTTGGACCGCATACTCGATCGCTCGTGTCAAATACACGGCACCCCCGACAAGCCAGCCAACCACACCAATAGGGATAGTTGGGTATTCAAGCAGGCCGGCAATTTAATTGCCGAAAACAAAGATAAGGGGCCACATAGCGATGACGAGGAAGAGCCCCGGCAGCCGAGCACCGGAGGACAGAAGAGGTTCCCCCCACAAGTGCGGACAGTGAACATGATATACGCAACCCACATCCCCAAGAGGGAGCGGAAGCGTGCGCTCAGGGACGTATATGCGTTGGAGCCAGTCGCCCCAAAGTTCAACCCATGGTCCTCCTATCCGATTGTCACATCCCTAGTTCTGACAATGCCTAGTGCATGCATTAGAGTGTTACATCATGTTTAAATTTCATTTAAACCTGAGATGGGGATTGACTAAGCCCTAGCACCAAATGAATTCAACTAGGGTCAAAATAAAACCTTTTTCATTGAACTCAAAATGTCCTCTAAAAATGTTCAACATTTCTGGTTTGAGGTGGAAGCATCTACCAAAAATGGTTTATATTTTTGCAGGACATATTTGGTCACTGAATTAAATCATATAGTATTTTCATTTGGGCATTTAAATGCTATTAAATATTTCAAATGCTCAAATAATCATAAACTAAAATGTTTACTGTTGGATATATTCTAAACAGTAGCCATGATTAGTTTCATGATTTTTGAAAGTGTCTGAGTATTTTTAATAAAGCCCTAAATTTACAGAATAATAGAAAACTGAGATAATTAGAAAAAGAGAGAGAGAGAAGGAAGTTACCTGGCCTTACCGTGCAGCCCACCAGAGCCTGGCCCAGCTCCATCTGGCCGGCCCAGCCCACCTCCCCCCCTTGTCCTCTTCCTCCTCTGCCAGGAGGACGAATAGAGGCGAGGCGTGGCGCGCGCCGACGCTGCCTCGGCCACCTCCTGCTTACCTGCTTGCCGCTGGAGGCACCCGAGGGAGCCACGCACTCCCCCTCGCCCCCCCTGCACCTCTCTCCTCTCCCTCACTCGCTGCTCTCTTTCCCCTCTCCCTCTTCGTTCTTCGCCCGAACAGAGAGCCGCCGCCGTCGTTCGCTGCCACCACGCCCACCATGCTCCTCTCGCCTCCCCGTGTAGTCTGCAAACTCCGCCACCGCCTGTTACGTCGCCTCGAGCAAGCCCCGAGCGCTCGGACGCCCCAATTCGACCGCATCGACTCGTCTTCAAGCTCCGGTCGCCGGAGATCGCCGTCGCTGTCCCGTCGCCCCAGGCCTTCCCCGAGCACGCCGACCGTCTCATCGTGATCTCCGTGAGCCCCTGCTTCGTTTCCCCCTAACCCCATGTCCGATTTCGCGCTCCAGCCGCTCCCTCCACCGGAGCCGAGACGCTCCGCCGCACGGGCTCGTCGCCGGTGAAGCTCCGGTGACCTTTTGGTCCCCCGCATGCGTCCGTTGCACTCGTTGCGTCCTGTAGAGTAAAACTAGCGCGACAACCGTCTTGTTTGCACACCGCAGCGCCGGTCCCGCGAACCCCCGAGCTCCGGCCGCCGCCGGGGTCGATGCCGCGCTCAACTCCGGCCACCCCACGCCCTCTCGTGGGTCCCCCTAGATGCGCGGGAGCACGGGCTCACTCTTGGTGCCCTCAGCGCGACCAGCCGCGGGCCGTAGCGCCGTCCCGAGCAACTCCGGCGAGGTCTCGCCATCGCCGTGGTCGCCGGCGTCACTCGCCGACGTGGCCACTTAATTAGGGCGTAAACACCCCGCTAATCACCCACTAGAGCCACTGCCAAGTGGGCCCCCGTGCCTAATTAATTAGTTTAACCTCTCTGTTAAATTAGCACTAATCTCAGAGGGCCCCGCCTGTCACCGTTGACTTTGCCATGTCAGCATTGACCGGACCCACCAGTCAGCCTCTGTCCCTGCCTGTTACACTGACGTGCGGGTCCCAGCCGTCAGGTTTGACCTGGACCAGCCACGTTGACCTGCTGACGTCACTAATACGTCATGCTGACGCAGTATTTGTTTCTGGAATTAAAATAAATCAAAAATGATTTATTATTTCCAGAAAATAGCTAAAACTTCAATAAATCATAGAAAATTAACCGTAACTCCAAATTAAATAAATTATATATGAAAAATTATCAGAAAAATTCAAGGAATCCATCTGTACCATTTTCATGCATGTTAGAACAACTTATAGCTGCTGTTTAGCACAAATCAATTAAATGGCATTTGAATAATCACATATGGAGTTTGAATTTGAATCTTGTATTCAAACCAACTTCATTTAATCTGTTGCTAGTTGCATTAGCTCAAAACACATTCATTTTGCCATGTCATGATCATGCATCATATTGTGCATTGCATTGATTGTGTTCCCTTTTTGTGTTGCCGGTATTTGTCCCCTCTCGATAGACGTGATACCGATGATGTGATCGTTGACACTGATGAAGACTCAATGTTATCTTCAGAAGTGCCAGGCAAGCAAAACCCCCTTGTTCATTCCGATAAAATCCCACTCTCTCGCTCCTGCTCTCTTTTACTGCATTAGGACAACATCGATTCATCTGTTACTTGCTGCGGTAGCTGAACCCCTTTATCCTCTGCATGACCTGTCATTCCACAGTAATTAGATGAAACCCACTAGCATGAGTAGGAGTTGTTTGAGCCCTGTTGTGCCTACTCATTCATGTTTGTTTGTCATGCCTGCTACTGCTTAGAGTTGAGTCAGGTCTGATTCATCCGGGATGAATCAGAGGTGTGTGAACATGTCCTACTGTGTGTGAGCTAAGTGTGTGAACACGATTTGGTAAAGGTAGCGGTGAGAGGCCATGTAGGAGTACATGGTGGGTTGTCTCATTGCAGCCGTCCTCAGGAACTGAGTTCTGTGTTTGTGATCCATGATTCAGCTACTACCATGCATTGGGCCCGAAACCAATGGACCCTCTCGGCTTCTTGATCACCCTTGTCCTCTGTCCAGGAGTTGCAAGTAGTTTCTGGTGTTTGTAGTATGCTGGAGGCCGTGCGCAGCGCTGACCGTAGGGGTGGGCTGTGATGCGGTAGGCACGTGGCTGGGTAAACCGGGCGCCCGTTTGGTGTCACGGAACCCTGTTCACATCGTTTGGGGCTGTGAGCGAAACTCCGGCCGGATCTCCTCATGGATGGAACCCGAATAGGCGATAAACCTGGACTAGAGACTTGAGTGTTTAGGTAGGCCGTGGCCGACACCCACGTTGGGCTTCCGCTTGAAGGTTGCCGAGTACATGTCGTGTAAACGGCGGTAAGTGGTGAGAGCGTGTGTGAAGAAGTACACCCCTGCAGGGTTAACATCATCTATTCGAATAGCTGTGTCCGCGGAAAAGGACTTCTGGGTTGCTTATATCAGTTCATAGACAAGTGAAAGTGGATACCCTAAAATACGCAAGATAAGCGTGAGTGCTATGGATGGCGTTCTCGTAGGGAGACGGGAGCGGTTCCATAGTGGTGTATTGATATGGTGAATATGTGGACTCGTGTGCGCCACCTCAAAAGAGTTACATTGCAGTCGTAGTTTAGGATAGCCACCGAGTCAAAGCTGGCTTGCTGCAGTTAAACCCCACCATCCCCTTTGTTGATAATGATGCATATGTAGTTAGTTCTGATGTAAGTCTTGCTGGGTACATTTGTACTCACGTTTGCCTATTTTATGTTTTTGCAGAGAGACTTCGGTCTCACTAGTAGTTCCGCGTGGATTTCGACGTTTAGCTTGTTACCTCAGCTATGATCTTGTGCCCTCGGCAGGATCTGGTAGATAGTCAGGCTTCTCAGCCTTTTTCATTTATAGATGTCTGTACCCAGACATGATAGCTTCCGCTTGTGCTTTGACTTGTATGCTCTGAGTGTTGGGTCATGAGACCCATGTTTGTAATATCTCGCTCCTCGGAGCCTATTGATTAAATACTTGAGTCGTAGAGTCATGTTGTGATGCCATGTTGTATTTGCACATATCGAGCATATTGTGTGTATGTTATTGAAATGCTTGGTATGTGTGGGATCTGACCATCTAGTTGTTTATCTTTAGTAGCCTCTCTTACCGGGAAATGTCTCCTAGTGTTTCCATTGAGCCTTGGTAGCTTGCTACTGCTCCGGAACACTTAGGCTGGCCGGCATGTGTCCTTCTTCGTTCCTGTGTCTGTCCCTTCGGGGAAATGTCACGTGATGAATACCGGAGTCCTGTTAGCCCGCTACAGCCCGGTTCACCGGAGTCCTGCTAGCCCAGTGCTACAGCCTGGATTCACTCGCTGATGACCGACACGTTCGATGCTGGGTCATGGATGCCTGTCCCTGTAAGTCTGTGCCACTTTGGGTTTACGACTAGCCATGTCAGCCCGGGCTCCTTATCATATGGATGCTAGCGACACTGTCATATACGTGTGCCAAAAGGCGCAAACGGTCCCGGGCAAAGGTAAGGCGACACCCGTGGGAATACCGTGCGTGAGGCCGCAAAGTGATATGAGGTGTTACATGCTAGGTCGATGTGGCATTGAGTCGGGGTCCTGACAGCGTTGGTATCAGAGCTTGACTGCCTGTAGGATTACCAAGCCAAACTGGTCGAAGTTGAGTCTAGAATTCTTTAGTTATGTAAGGGAATTGATTGTGGGATGGAACGTAAGGCTCTTTTTACTCCTTATACCTTATGCCTTCTGATCTGAGTCATCTTATCTTTCCTGTGGGGATTAAGAACTAGGCTATCTCTTCTTTCTATCAGGATCATGTGTTACTAATCAGTGGACTTATAAGATTGTTGGACTTAAGCCTCGTTTCAGTTCCTAGTACTTCTGTATGTTAATTATTGATCTCGAGACCTTGATATTGTGCTTCTGAGTGGTTATGCCACCATTTTTGTGAATGTCTCAAATCTTTTCTGAGCATTTACAGCCGTTATGCTGTCCGAGTCATTCCAGGTTTCTAAATAGTCTGATGCATCTGCAAAATCCTTTCCCTCTGGTTTCGATGTTCCTTTATGCCAGCTCAATCACACTAATTGTTGAGTTGAGGTATTCTATTGCCTTGACATTATGTTGGAGTTATTATTGTGACCCTAGGTGTCTTAGGGGACCATCTAGTAATTTAGCCATGATTTGTGTTCCCAGTGTGATGATTCTGGCCATCATTCTCGAAAGCATCCCGTGATGCTACTTAGTAATAGGTATTCTATCCCTGGGTTTTGAACCCGAGATTCACCCTACTTGCTTCATGTTGATAGTTTTGCCCGTTCCTTTAGGTTATTAGTAACCTTTGCATTAGTCCTCGATGTTCGTGGTATTCCTTTCTTCCAAATACTATGAACCGCTTATGGCAGATGTTCCTCGCTGATCGAAAGATCACAATCAGAGTGCTCTCGATGGGTTCTCGATTCTACATTGTGACTCTGCCAGTTCTACCTTTCTGCATGGGTTATCCGGAAGAAATATGTGGAATTCGTTCGACATGCTAAACCATGCATCCACAACTCAGAAAATCGTATGTTCCTTTGAGTTGTCCCTCTTTAGTTGTCTTCTGACCTTCGTCTATCAATTGATAGTCAAGAGTATGCGTGCGTTCGTTTATCGATGCCTATTACTCTTGTGGTCCGTCAAGCCATTCCATCGCGGAATGACTAGGAGAAACAAACTCCAATACCTCATCCATATCTAGGATTAGGTCAAAACCATCGTACTCCGCAGATAAAAATGCCAATCCAACTTTTACTCTGTTCCACCTTGGAGTATTACCATCTTTATATCAAGAATGTCATGGGAATTGCACACCATCCTATGAACTCTTGACACAGTGATACTTCTCGCCATCATTGTTCATTCCTCGGTTCCTGTGTTATCGTAACCGGAATGTCGACAAGTGAATCGTGGTGTGTGAAATCAATACTGCTAGCAACTCCGTTGTTTGGTAGTGAAAGGACAATAATTTCATTCTTAGCATGTTGGTTAGTGAATCATCATTCTAAGATTGATCGTGCTACCTAGTCCTTGTTCTCGGTGCACTCCTCGATCGATGAGTTAGGGTTATTTCAAATCCCTGCTCTATTGATCATATCGCCTTGCCCTGAAAAGCAAGATTGTTCTCGAGCTTCGTAACATACCGGTGGTTCGTGATTTTCTGAATATCTTCTCAGAAGTATTACCAGGTTGTCACCTGACCGCTATGTTGAGTTCGTGATCAAGTTGGTTTATTCCTGTAAACCACCCCTTCTCCAAGAATCCGTGTTGGATACCCTGAGCTAGTTGGATAAGCTAAACAACAACTTGGAGAGCTGGAAGATAAAAGCTTGTCTGACTTAGTTCATGTTAAGGGATATCTTTTTGTGTGTGTGTGTGTGTGTGTGAAGAAAGATGATATCTTCATCAATTGGTCCTTGTGAACAATTGTTGGATCTATTGTCTTACCCAAACCTTTGATTGAGTATGGGCTATCATCCAATCAGACCAGAACCAACAATATTCGTAATGTTGTCTTACTCGTGGTTGATCCCTCGAGCATACACCATTATATCTTTTGGGTCTGACCAATGCTATCACTTGTTCACTTAACTATGGAATTCCTTTTAAAAGGAAACCCAGATGAATTGTTGTTGTGCCCAATGACAACATCCTTGTCTTCTCCATAATTTTGCTGAACATTAAGCTAGTGTTGGAAACTTTGAAAGCATTTTCTTCATGCTAGCTCATGAAGTATTTGTTTGATGAAAGAAGTGACTTCCTCTAGTTCATGTGCATCTGATGCAAGTTGCCGCCGTGGACTCGAGAAAGTCAATGTTGCTCTCTTTGGAATCATTCCAAATCAGTCATGCACACGTGCGAAGAATCCTGTGGTTTGAAGACTTGCAACCTTCAATCTATATGTATCCCTAGCACACCAAGCCACTGATTGATTTGTTCAAGGAGAAGGAGTTTCTTCATAAGAGCTAATCCGGACTTATGTAAGGACTTCGATACCCTCGTTGATGGTTCCCCCTCCTGAACTCGGTAGTGTTTTATTATAAGACTACTATGTGGTCATGCTTGTCTGGGACAACGTGTTCACATGTTAGTAGCAGAACCAGCTCATGTTTTGGAGCTTGCTATCGTAGTTCATCTCCCGAGAATCCCGCAACGTCATCTCGTCGATTTGTGTTGCAAACTTTCATTTTTCTTCCTAAGACTCGATGAGCCTGGAATATCCTAACACCAACCAGAGCTGAATCTCAGGCAGATATGATGGTTGGAACATTTCCCTAAGAACTATAATATTGGTCTCTCGATAACCGGTAAGGTGGATGTCGTGGCCAACACACCCATCCGGTAGACCTATTATTATAGTATCTTGTTTGAGGAAGTTGGCCACCCCCCCCCCATAGGGATTTCGTAGGATTTACTCCCTAGTTGCCCCTATGGATTTTTGTGTTCCCGAAGTCCGACCTTTTACTTGATGTTTTAGATATCAAACCATATCTATGAATGGGTTATACTAGCACATCAAGAAGAACATTAGAAGCGGAGTGCTAAATGTCTCTCGGTCGATCATCCAGATTTTATTTGCTTGGCCTCGCTAAGGTGAAATATGAGAAAGTGTTATCCTCCTTCGCATCTGCATCGTCCATCGCTATTCATCATGGTAGTATGTTGTGTTGTCAGCACCCTTGACGCGGTTGTTGATAAAACCTTGATGATTGTGGAAATGCTCAAGTTCTTGAGAGCACGCACAAGCGCTACGTCTTATCATCGGCACTAGCTGGGATTGCCCCAGATTTCCTCGGTTATGCTATAACCACTCCAACAGTGAATTCACTCTCTATTGTTGGGTTCTTCCCCAGTTACCAGAATCATTCCCAGCATTTGCATTTTGTTCCCAGCTTGCACCGCCAATGTGCCATTCTACCATGGGTCTCTTCCATTTCCGGTGATAAGAAAAATTCATCCATTACATTGTCTTCAACAAGGTAATCCACATCATCCAAGTTTGAGTATGCCATTCTACCGAACCCCTCTAAATGATCGATTATGATTTGCCTTAAGCTGGTATAAAGAGTTTCAATGATCTCTGAATCAAAGGTAATTCTTTTGCCACTTAAGGGGAGATATCTACGAGTCACGGTTCCGAAGGTGTCTCGTTGTGGTATCATGGCAACTCAACTCCTCGCTACGTTGACAACCGATTACCACCTTCTTAAGTGTGGAATTGTTGTCCACCTAGTGAACCTTCGTCATCCGTTTCTTTCCACCCCTCTTGATGTGTATCTCGTGTCTCAACCCGAGAGATGGTCCTATGTCTCATTCCGTGAGTTGTTCGATCTTCAAGAAGATCGACCCTTCTAGAGTCTCCTTCTTCCCTCCATGTCATGTTGACAGGATTTCTCAGAGCAAGACTTCAAGACAATAATGGTGAATGAATCAACGTTCAACTGAAGTGCACCCAGGATCGTGAAGATTATACTAGTTTGCGTTTCCCCTTCACCTTACCCTACGCTTGAATCTCGAGACGAGATTCTTGTTTAGTAGGGGTGAGTTGTCACATCCCTAACTTTACCCTGGCCTTGGACTAGCTTGGTTGCTGCATCATGTTTAAATTCAAATGAAATTTGAATTGAGGAATTTTAAAAAAAGCCTCAGGAAACCTCTAAAAATAACCAACAATTAAATCTTCTCAAATGTGTCCAAGAAAATGTTCCTGTTATTCCATGGAAATATTGGTAAGAGGTAAAATTTAAACCAATATTTTTGGAGTCACAGAGATAATTATTTTGGCCATTTGAATTAATCCAATAACTATTTGCTTTGGATTTATATTTAATATATATTAAATATGACTCCAATAATTCTGGAAGTTTGTGAGTGGCTTTGTATATATTTTAGCAAGCCACATAAAAATCTACAGAATTTATTTAAATGATTTAGTTGCTAAACTAAATCAAAACAAACTACAGATAATAGAAAAAAAGTAAAAGAGAGAGAGCAGAAGGACTTACCTGGCGCCACTTACCTGGCCCAACACTGTGCAGCCAGCAGCGGCCCAGCCCACCTCCCCCCCTTGTCCTCTTCCTCCTCTGCCAGGAGGACGAACAGAGGCGAGGCGTGGCGCGCGCCGACGCTGCCTCGGCCACCTCCTGCTTACCTGCTCGCCGCTGGAGGCACCCGAGGGAGCCACGCACTCCCCCTCGCCCCCCCTGCACCTCTCTCCTCTCCCTCACTCGCTGCTCTCTTTCCCCTCTCCCTCTTCGTTCTTCGCCCGAACAGAGAGCCGCCGCCGTCGTTCGCTGCCACCACGCCCACCATGCTCCTCTCGCCTCCCCGTGTAGTCTGCAAACTCCGCCACCGCCTGTTACGTCGCCTCGAGCAAGCCCCGAGCGCTCGGACGCCCCAATTCGACCGCATCGACTCGTCTTCAAGCTCCGGTCGCCGGAGATCGCCATCACTGTCCCGTCGCCCCAGGCCTTCCCCGAGCACGCCGACCGTCTCATCGTGATCTCCGTGAGCCCCTGCTTCGTTTCCCCCTAACCCCATGTCCGATTTCGCGCTCCAGTCGCTCCCTCCACCGGAGCCGAGACGCTCCGCCGCACGGGCTCGTCGCCGGTGAAGCTCCGGTGACCTTTTGGTCCCACGCATGCGTCCGTTGCACTCGTTGCGTCCCGTAGAGTAAAACTAGCGCGACAACCGTCTTGTTTGCACACCGCAGCGCCGGTCCCGCGAACCCCCGAGCTCCGGCCGCCGCCGGGGTCGATGCCGCGCTCAACTCCGGCCACCCCACGCCCTCTCGTGGGTCCCCCTAGATGCGCGGGAGCACGGGCTCACTCTTGGTGCCCTCAGCGCGACCAGCCGCGGGCCGTAGCGCCGTCCCGAGCAACTCCGGCGAGGTCTCGCCGTCGCCGTGGTCGCCGGCATCACTCGCCGACGTGGCCACTTAATTAGGGCGTAAACACCCCGCTAATCACCCACTAGAGCCACTGCCAAGTGGGCCCCCGTGCCTAATTAATTAGTTTAACCTCTCTGTTAAATTAGCACTAATCTCAGAGGGCCCCGCCTGTCACCGTTGACTTTGCCATGTCAGCATTGACCGGACCCACCAGTCAGCCTCTGTCCCTGCCTGTTACACTGACGTGCGGGTCCCAGCCGTCAGGTTTGACCTGGACCAGCCACTTTGACCTGCTGACGTCACTATACGTCATGCTGACGCAGTATTTGTTTCTGGAATTAAAATAAATCAAAAATGATTTATTATTTCCAGAAAATAGCTAAAACTTCAATAAATCATAGAAAATTAACCGTAACTCCAAATTAAATAAATTATATATGAAAAATTATCAGAAAAATTCAAGGAATCCATCTGTACCATTTCATGCATGTTAGAACAACTTATAGCTGCTGTTTAGCACAAATCAATTAAATGGCATTTGAATAATCACATATGGAGTTTGAATTTGAATCTTGTATTCAAACCAACTTCATTTAATCTGTTGCTAGTTGCATTAGCTCAAAACACATTCATTTTGCCATGTCATGATCATGCATCATATTGTGCATTGCATTGATTGTGTTCCCTTTTTGTGTTGCCGGTATTTGTCCCCTCTCGATAGACGTGATATCGATGATGTGATCGTTGACACTGATGAAGACTCAATGTTATCTTCAGAAGTGCCAGGCAAGCAAAACCCCCTTGTTCATTCCGATAAAATCCCACTCTCTCGCTCCTGCTCTCTTTTACTGCATTAGGACAACATCGATTCATCTGTTACTTGCTGCGGTAGCTGAACCCCTTTATCCTCTGCATGACCTGTCATTCCACAGTAATTAGATGAAACCCACTAGCATGAGTAGGAGTTGTTTGAGCCCTGTTGTGCCTACTCATTCATGTTTGTTTGTCATGCCTGCTACTGCTTAGAGTTGAGTTAGGTTTGATTCATCCGGGATGAATCAGAGGTGTGTGAACATGTCCTACTGTGTGTGAGCTAAGTGTGTGAACACGATTTGGTAAAGGTAGCGGTGAGAGGCCATGTAGGAGTACATGGTGGGTTGTCTCATTGCAGCCGTCCTCAGGAACTGAGTTCTGTGTTTGTGATCCATGATTCAGCTACTACCATGCATTGGGCCCGAAACCAATGGACCCTCTCGGCTTCTTGATCACCCTTGTCCTCTGTCCAGGAGTTGCAAGTAGTTTCTGGTGTTTGTAGTATGCTGGAGGCCGTGCGCAGCGCTGACCGTAGGGGTGGGCTGTGATGCGGTAGGCACGTGGCCGGGTAAACCGGGTGCCCGTTTGGTGTCACGGAACCCTGTTCACATCGTTTGGGGCTGTGAGCGAAACTCCGGCCAGATCTCCTCATGGATGGAACCCGAATAGGCGATAAACCTGGACTAGAGACTTGAGTGTTTAGGTAGGCCGTGGCCGACACCCACGTTGGGCTTCCGCTTGAAGGTTGCCGAGTACATGTCGTGTAAACGGCGGTAAGTGGTGAGAGCGTGTGTGAAGAAGTACACCCCTGCAGGGTTAACATCATCTATTCGAATAGCCGTGTCCGCGGAAAAGGACTTCTGGGTTGCTTATATCAGTTCATAGACAAGTGAAAGTGGATACCCTAAAATACGCAAGATAAGCGTGAGTGCTATGGATGGCGTTCTCGTAGGGAGACGGGAGCGGTTCCATAGTGGTGTATTGATATGGTGAATATGTGGACTCGTGTGCGCCACCTCAAAAGAGTTACATTGCAGTCGTAGTTTAGGATAGCCACCGAGTCAAAGCTGGCTTGCTGCAGTTAAACCCCACCATCCCCTTTGTTGATAATGATGCATATGTAGTTAGTTCTGATGTAAGTCTTGCTGGGTACATTTGTACTCACGTTTGCCTATTTTATGTTTTTGCAGAGAGACTTCGGTCTCACTAGTAGTTCCGCGTGGACTTCGACGTTTAGCTTGTTACCTCAGCTACGATCTTGTGCCCTCGGCAGGATCTGGTAGATAGTCAGGCTTCTCTTTTCATTTATAGATGTCTGTACCCAGACATGATAGCTTCCGCTTGTGCTTTGACTTGTATGCTCTGAGTGTTGGGTCATGAGACCCATGTTTGTAATATCTCGCTCCTCGGAGCCTATTGATTAAATACTTGAGTCGTAGAGTCATGTTGTGATGCCATGTTGTATTTGCACATATCGAGCATATTGTGTGTATGTTATTGAAATGCTTGGTATGTGTGGGATCTGACCATCTAGTTGTTTATCTTTAGTAGCCTCTCTTACCGGGAAATGTCTCCTAGTGTTTCCATTGAGCCTTGGTAGCTTGCTACTGCTCCGGAACACTTAGGCTGGCCGGCATGTGTCCTTCTTCGTTCCTGTGTCTGTCCCTTCGGGGAAATGTCACGCGATGAATACCGGAGTCCTGTTAGCCCGCTACAGCCCGGTTCACCGGAGTCCTGCTAGCCCAGTGCTACAGCCTGGATTCACTCGCTGATGACCGACACGTTCGATGCTGGGTCATGGATGCCTGTCCCTGTAAGTCTGTGCCACTTTGGGTTTACGACTAGCCATGTCAGCCCGGGCTCCTTATCATATGGATGCTAGCGACACTATCATATACGTGTGCCAAAAGGCGCAAACGGTCCCGGGCAAAGGTAAGGCGACACCCGTGGGAATACCGTGCGTGAGGCCGCAAAGTGATATGAGGTGTTACATGCTAGGTCGATGTGGCATTGAGTCGGGGTCCTGACACCGATCACCTACGATCGAAGTCCACCCCACTAGTATCCGTCATGGCGGATTTGCCGCACTAGTCCTAGACCCAATCATCGACAGATTTCACCTCACTCGAGTCCTTATGGATGGAGGCAGCAGCCTGAACCTGCTTTATCAGGACACAGTGCGTAAAATAGGTATAGACCCCTCAAGGATCAAACCCACAAAAACGACCTTTAAAGGCATCATTCCAGGTGTAGAGGCCCATTGCACATGCTCAATTACACTGGAAGTGGTCTTCGGATCCCCGGATAACTTCCGAAGCGAAGAATTAATCTTCGATATAGTCCCGTTCCGCAGTGGCTATCACGCACTGCTCGGGCGAACCGCATTTGCGAGATTCAATGCGGTACTGCATTATGCATACCTCAAGCTTAAGATGCCAGGACCTCAAGGGGTCATCACACTTAATGGAAACACAGAGCGCTCTCTCCGCACGGAGGAGCACACTGCGGCCCTCGCAGTAGAAGCGCAAAGTAGCCTTTCAAGGCAATCCACCAGTTCAGTGTTTCAAGACCCGGACACCTTCAAGCGCGCTCGGAGTAATCGGCAACTAGACCGCCTGGCACGACCGGAGCTCGCGTAGCAATGCGGCCCCCACCCCAGTCCCAGCCAAACGGCGAAATTCGTGCCACGCATACATAATTACACATAATACCATGGGGACGGGCGGGGAGGGGGGCACAACTACGGCACGCCCCAATACGCGGCTTAAACCGCACTAGGGGCTTCCCGCTTTGTTATTTTTCTCTTTCAGGACTTTAATCTCTGGAGACCCTGTCCGGCAGCATGATTGCCGAACACATGATGCAACAACCAAGGAGGCAGAAAGCTACGTCACACCACGGAACTCCCAGGTGGATTACGATAACAAGTGAAATATTTGCTTTAATACTATTCCTCAGCTTGCCCTTGGAAGGGACATAGTCCTACTTTTTGCTTATCGCACCATCTGTATCATTCTGCTTTAAACACGGCTTTTTGAATAAACAATGCATAGCATTAAGACTATTATTGCATTCTCTTTTTTATATATGTGTGTTCATTAATGATGCCTTGCAACCGTACACTTTGGTATGACCAATACACCAGGGGCTTAAGTACCCCACAATATGGTGTGAGAAGTCCGAACACTTTCACAAGTGCGACACCCCGAACTTATAGCATTATATGCATCAGCTCCGAATCATGTCTTTGGTCAAATGTTGGGTTTGCCCGGCTCCTATGTTTTGGTACCTTACGTTCTGCTCTATCGGCTAAGGTAGCACTAGGAGAACTATTGTTGCCCCGGTTCTGCTGGGCTAAGCACCTCAGTAGAGAAAGCTAAAACTGACTGTCATGATAAGGCGAGAGACTGGTCGCTGTTCGGCGAGTTTCGAGTCCCTAAAGACTTATTCCGCTTAGAGCAAGGAGCCGGTCCTGTCCGGCTTAAAGTCGTGTATCGCGCCCCGAATTCGGCCTTCCGAATACCAGGGGCTTCGCCGAAATTTAAAATTATAGAATTCTATGGCTAAGTGAGAGTGATAAAGCATTATTAGTCCGGTTGCCTTGTTCGCTGTGCTGAGCACCTCCTTCGAAGGACCCAAAAATGGGAACAAGAGTGCTCAGGTTTATCCCGAACACCCCAGCACTCGCGGCATGGGGGCAAAAGCGGAGGACTAGCCATCTCTCAGATTGGATAAACATCCAAACAGAAGGTAATATTTTAAATTCAAACAAGTGTTGTATAGCGCATATGACACAAGTTTTCATCATACAGAATCAGACGAGCAAGTCTACTCAAATATTACATCCTTCGAACATCCGACACACTGCGGGGCAAATCTGCGAATGCTCCTGGAGAGCTCCGGATTTGGTTAAGTAATAAGTAATTTACTTTCACATGCTTGCTTTGCATATAGAATGCCTTACTCGCCGCTATTTTCTTCATTGCGTCAATCTCCTAAAGGGCCTTTTGGGCTTCGGCCTTGGCACTCTTTGCGCTCTCGAGGGCCGCGGCAAGCTCAGACTCTCGCGTCTTCGAGTCAAGCTCCAACGCGTCATGCTTCGTCACGAGAGCCTAGAGCTCTTGCTGCACCTCGCCCACCCGAGCTGCTTGCCTTTCCCGCTTGGTGTGCTCCTTGGCCGCTTTATCTTCGGCCTTGGACAACGCTCGCTTTAGGGTCGCCACTTCGGTCATGGCCCCTGGCAAATATTTGATGATCCTGTCATTTTGCAATCGCGTCTTCTTTTATATATACATATCTATAGACAGGGTATTACTTACCCTTGTTCTCCTCGAGCTGCCTCTTGGCAAGGCCGAGCTCTTTCTTGGACCCCTCGAGGTCCTGCTTCAGTGTGGCGATCTCCGCAGTCAGTGCGGCTGAGGCCAGCAGCGAAGCCTGCATACGCATATTGACATACTTATATTAGACTCCTGCGATATTATTTGATCCTCTGTTCGGCTTTTCTTTGTGAACACCGAACAGAGCATCAGGGGCTACTGTCTATGCGGTAATATTTTCCCTATATTTTAAACACTTACCTCAAAGCCTGTTAGAAGGCTGGCACAGGCTTCAGTCAATCCGCTCTTGGCGGACTGAACCTTCTGGACCACCTCACTCATAATAGTACGGTGCTCCTCGTCGATGGAAGCGCCGCGAAGCGCTTCCAGTAGATTATCCGGCGCCTCTGGATGGACAGAGGTCACCGGCACAGGCGTCTTGCCCCTCTTGGAAGGAGGCCTCCTGCCCGAGTCCGGAACCACTGGAGGATCCGGCGCGGTGTTCGGCTGAGGGCCAAACTCGGAGCCCTCAGGGGCCTTGTCCCCTCTGCTCCCGGAGTCCGGAAGTTCGCCTTGAGGCGCCTCTGGAACTGTCTCCCCTCGACCCGGTGCCTCTTGAGACAATACCTCGACGTCGTTCGCAGGGCAAGGGGAGGTGGCGGTCGGAAGTGGATTGCTATCCATATCCGACGAGCCCAATGAGCCGTCCGATGATACATCGATACAGGCTCATGGCGGCCTGCATAATCATATTCGGCATTAGGGGAAGCAGTGCGCAAAAGGATACTATGAGTTACTCTAGTATCCTATCCGAATACTTACGACCTCCCCAGGGGCTTGGCCCTAAGTAACCACTCTTCTTCCGGACTCGGCGGCGGCGGTGGTGGAACTGTCCGGAAGGAGAGTCCTTCCCTTCTTGGACCCTCCGGCCTCCCCAGTTGGGGCGGCCTTCCTTTTCTTGTCTCCCCCAACTAAAGGGGGAGCATCTTCTTCTTCCTCCTCATCTTCGGGGGAGGAGTGTACCGCAGAGTCATCGGACGGTGAGTCCGATGACGCCTGGTGTAGGGAAATCTTTCAGGTTCCCTTGGCCTTCTTGGTCTTCTCCAGCAGCATGTAAGGAGCCGGAGTCAGCATCTTCGCCAGGATTGCGTCTGCTGGGCCTTTGGGCAAAGGAGCCGGACAGTCGATCTGTCCGGCCATCTCCTGCCAGTCCTGTCAAAGGTACGGGAGCTTAGATCCCGCATAGAGTCAAACTATGAAAAAAATTTATCCTGTGAGAGGTAAAACAGCTTACCACGCTGTCTTGGCGCTTTGCGCAGAATCCGCGGTCCTCGGTAGTTGGAGGGGGAACCTCGGCACTCTTGAATAACACCTTCCTGGCATCTTCGTGAGTTGTGTCGAAGAGCCTGTTTAGAGTTAGGTGTTGGGCCGGGTCGAACTCCCACAAGTTGAAAGCCCGTTGTTGGCACGGGAGGATCCAGCGGATGAGCATGACCTGGACTACGTTGACGAGTTTGAGCTTCTTGTTCACCATGTTTTGAATACATGTTTGGACTCCGGTCAACTCTCCCGAACTACCCCAGGACAGGCCCTTCTCTTGCCTGGAGGTGAGGCGCGTGGGGAAGCCAGATCGGAACTCGGGGGCCGTTGCCCATTTAGGGTCACGCGGCTCGGTGATGTAGAACCACCCCGATTGCCACCCCTTTATGGTTTCCACGAAGGAGCCCTCGAGCCATGTGACGTTGGGCATTTTGCCCACCATGGCGCCTCCGCACTCCGCCTGGCGGCCGCTCACTACCTTCGGCTTGACATTGAATGTCTTCAGCCATAAGCCAAAGTGGGGCTTGATGCAGAGGAAGGCCTCGCACACGACGATAAACGCCGAGATGTTGAGGATGAAGTTCGGGGCCAGATCATGGAAATCCATGCCGTAGTAGAACATGATCCCCCGGACGAATGGGTGGGGAGGGAATCCCAGTCCGCGGAGGAAATGGGTAAGGAACACTACCCTCTCATGGGGCCTGGTGGTGGGGATGAGCTGCCCCTCATCTGGGAGCCGGTGCGCGATGTCGTCGGGCAAGTATCCGACTCTCCTCAGCTTCTTGATGTGTCCCTCCATGACGGAGGAGACCATCCACCTGCCTCCCGCTCCAGACATGGTTGGAGAAGGTCGAGGTGGGAAATGCGGACTTGGGTGCTGGAGCTCGAGTGTGTGAAAATGGATGAGCAAAGGAGGCAGAAGGCGTGGATGATAAGGTGAATCCTTATTCCTTTATATGGGCGGACGAAACTATGCACCCCCACTAGCCTGGTAAAACTCGCTTGTCCCCCAAGCGCCATAATCGATGGCGCGATTGGGTTACCCACGCCCGTATTGATGAGAATCCCGTAATAAGGGGAGCACGATCTCTGCTTTGACAAGACGTGTCAAAAAACTGCCTCGCGTTATGTGCGGGGCTAGTTAAAGGAAACAGTTCGAATGATCACCGGGCCATGGCCTAACGTCATATTGCCAAGGCAAGTCAGCAGATTAGATTTGTGGAAATATTATTCTCTCTACGGTGGAATGTGGAACTTATTTTGCAGGGTCGGACACTATCCTTGTATTTGAATTCTTCCGTGGTGTATTCGGAGGAGGAACCCGCCTTGCAATGCCGAAGACAATACTGTGCGCCGGACTCATCGTCATTGAAGCCTGGTTCAGGGGCTACTGAGGGAATCCTGGATTAGGGGGTCTCCGGACAGCCGGACTATGTCCTTTGGCCGGACTGTTGGACTATGAAGATACAAGATTGAAGACTTCGTCTCGTGTCCGGATGGGACTCTACTTGGCGTGGAAGGCAAGCTTAGGCAATACGGATATGTATATCACCTCCTTTGTAACCGACCTTGTGTAACCCTAGCTCTTTCCGGTGTCTATATAAACCGGAGGGTTTTAGTCCGTAGGACAACAACAATCATACCATAGGCTAGCTTCTAGGGTTTAGCCTCTCCGATCTCGTGGTAGATCAACTCTTGTAATACCCATATCATCAAGAATAGATCAAGCAGGACGTAGGGTTTTACCTCCATCAAGAGGGCCCGAACCTGGGTAAAACATCGTGTTCCCTGCCTCCTGTTACCATCCGCCTTAGACGCACAGTTTGGGACCCCCTACCCGAGATCCGCCAGTTTTGACACCGACAATAGTATTTCAAAAAATTTACCTACGATCACGCAAGATCTTTCTAGGAGAAGCATAGCAACGAGCGGGGATAGTGTGTCCACATACCCTCGTAGACCGAAAGCGGAAGAGTTTAGTAACGCGGTTGATGTAGTCGAATGTCTTCGCGATCCAACCGATCCAAGCACCAAACGTACAGCACCTCCGTGTTCAGCACACGTTCAGCTCGATGACGTCCCACGAGCTCTTGATCCAGTTGAGGTCGAGGGAGATTTCCGTTAGCACGACGGCGTGGCGACGGTGATGATTATGTTACCGGCGCAGGGCTTCGCCTAAGCACTACAACGATATGACCGAGGTGTGTAACTATGGAGGGGGGCACCGCACACGGCTATGAGAAGACTTGGTGTGTCTTTGGGGTGCCCCTCTCACACGTATATAAAGGAGGGGGAAGAGGAGGCCGGCCCAAGGGGGGGCGCGCCATAGGGGGGGGAGTCCTACTTGGACTCCCGGTCCAAGTAGGATTTGTCCCCCCTTTCCTATTCCAACTAGGAGAAGGAGGGAAGGAGGAAGAGGAGAGAAGCAAGGAGGGAGGCGCCGCCCCCACCCCTTGTCCAATTCGGATTGGCAAGGGGGGGCGCGTGCCACCTCCTGGACGGCCCTCTCCCTTCTACACTAAGGCCCATGGTGGCCCATTAACCTCCCCC
>NC_041382.1:115796659-115887320 GCF_002162155.2 Triticum dicoccoides
AAATGACCCGAACCAATCCGGTGTCCAAATGTAGCCTTCCAATATATGAATCTTTACCTCTTGACTATTTCAAGACTCCTCATCATGTCCGTGATCTCATCCAGGAGTCCGAACAAACTTCGGTCATAAAATCACATAACTCATAATACAAATCGTCATCGAACGTTAAGAGTGTGGACCCTACGGGTTCAAGAATTATGTAGAAATGACCGAGACACATCTCCGGTCAATAACCAATAGTGGAAACTGGATGCTCATATTGGCTCCTACATATTCTACGAAGATCTTTATCGGTCAAACCGCATAACAACATACGTTGTTCTCTTTGTCATCGGTATGTTACTTGCCTGAGATTCGATCATCGGTATCATCGTACCTAGTTCAATCTCATTACCGGCAAGTCTCTTTACTCATTCCGTAATGCATCATTCCACAACTAACTCATTAGTCACATTGCTTGCAAGGATTGTAGTGATGTGCATTACCGAGAGTGCCCAGAGATACCTCTCCAATACACGGAGTGAAAAATCCTAATCTCGATCTATGCCAACTCAACAAACACCATCGGAGACACCTATAGAGCATCTTTATAATCACCCAATTATGTTGTGACGTTTGATAGCACACAAGGTGTTCCTCCGGTATTCGGGAGTTGCATAATCTCGTAGTTAGAGGAACATGTATAACTCATGTAGAAAGCAATAGCAATAAAACTAAATGATCATTAATGCTAAGCTAATGGATGGGTCTTGTCCATCACATCATTCTCTAATGATGTGATCCCGTTACCCTGTTTGTCTATGTATTCACACATGTAATAAGTTTCCAGTTAATACAATTCTAGCATGAATAATAAACATTTATCATGATATAAGGAAATATAAATAACAACTTTATTGCCTCTAGGGAATATTTCCTTCAACAAATACCATGGGTTGTAATTCCTTCTCCCGACAAAGTAACGACCACGTATGGATCCAGCTAGGTAGCTAGCAGACATGGAGATAACATGCAAGAAGTTTGGAACTTTCATTGCGATTAAAAGCAGGGGCGGAGGTATGTAGTCCTACCCTGGGGCACATGCATCACGCGGCGACTATATCTCGCTTAGTGCAAGTCCTCCTTCTGTCTTGTTGAAGGTTTTTGTAATAGGCCGAGCCTACTTCTCCTTGCTCGCTCATTTTGGTTATCAATCGATCGCTCGTTGTACTAGTTTGTGGCTGGTTTTTTGTTTTCTTCTATTTTTTTCATTCTTTTGTTTTTCTAGTCAGCTTTCTTTGTTTTACATGGTTTTTTCTTTTTCTTTTTTTCTCACTAATCTCTCTGATTTTTCTGTCCATTTCTATCTCAAACTTACTCCTTCTATCTTCTATATGGTTAGTGGGCACGTACAACCATAAACTAGTGAATTGGGTAAATAGGAACCAAAGGAGTCCATGGCACGCATGTGAGGATGGCAATGGGTATCCATTACCCACGTACCCTGCGGGTAAAAACCCTATTAGGGTAAGGGTATGGGACAACAAGTTTTCCATTGGTATATAATAAATAGGAAAATCTCAAACCCACCGGGTAGAGCTGGGACGGGGATGTTGGGGAACATAGCATGCAATTTCAAAAATTTGCCTATGCTCACGCAAGATCTATCTAGGAGATGCATAGCAACGAGAGGGGGAGAATGTGTCCACGTACCCTCATAGACTGAAAGCGGAAGCGTTAGATTAACGCGGTTGATGTAGTCGAACATCTTCGCGATCCAACCGATCTTAGTACCGAACGTACGGCACCTACGAGTTCAGCACACGTTCAGCTCGATGATGTCCCTCGAACTCTTGATGCAGCAGAGGGTCGAGGGAGAGTTCCGTCAGCATGACGGCGTGGTGACGGTGATGATGATGTGATCCACGCATGGCTTCACCTAAGAACTACGACGCTATGACCAGAGGAGTAAACTGTGGAGGGGGGCACCTGATAACCCACAAGTATAGGGGATCACAACAGTTTTTGAGGGTAGAGTATTCAACCCAAATTTATTGATTTGACACAAGGGGAGCCAAAGAATATTCTCAAGTATTAGCAGCTGAGTTGTCAATTCAACCACACCTGGAAACTTAATATCTGCAGCAAAGTATTTAGTAGCTAAGTAATATGATAGTAGTGGTAACGATAGAAAAAGGTAATAGTAGCAAAAGTAGTGTTTTTGGTATTTTGTACTGATTGTAACAATAGCAATGAAAAAAGTAAATAAGCGAAGAACAATATATGGAAAGCTCGTAGGCAATGGATCGGTGATAGAAGCGGATGCGGTTCATCATGTAACAATCATAACATAGGGTGACATAGAACTAGCTCCAATTCATCAATGTAATGTAGGCATGTATTCCGAATATAGTCATACGTGCTTATGGAAAAGAACTTGCATGACATCTTTTATCCTACCCTCCCGTGGCAGCGGGGTCCTAGCGGACACTAAGGGATATTAAGGCCTCCTTTTAATAGAGTACCAGACCAAAGCATTAACACATAGTGAATACATGAACTCCTCAAACTACGGTCATCACCAGTAAGTATCCCGATTATTGTCACTTCGGGGTTAACGGATCATACACATAATAGGTGACTATAGACTTGCAAGATAAGATCAAGAACTCTCATATATTGATGAAAACATAATAGGTTCTGATCTGAAATCATGGCACTCGGGCCCTCGTGACAAGCATTAAGCATAGCAAAGTCATAGCAACATCAATCTTATAACATAGTGGATACTAGGGATCAAACCCTAACAAAACTAACTCGATTACATGATAAATCTCATCCAACCCGTCACTGTCCAGCAAGCCTACGATGGAATTACTCATGCACGGCGATGAGAATCATGAAATTGGTGATGGAGGAAGGTTGATGATGACGATGGCGACGGATTCCCCTCTCCGGAGCCCCGAACGGACTCCAGATCAGCCCTCCCGAGACATTTTAGGGCTTGGCGGCGGCTCCGTATCGTAAAACACGATGAATCCTTCTCTCTTATTTTTTTTCTCCCCGAAAGCAAATATATAGAGTTGGAGTTGAGGTCAGAGGAGCTCCAGGGGTCCCACGAGGTAGGGGGGCGCGCCCCCACCCTCGTGGCTAGGGTGTGGCCCCTGGTCTTCATCTTTTGCAAGGATGTTTTATTATTTCGAAAAAGATGTTCGGTGAAGTTTTAGGTCATTCCGAGAACTTTTGTTTCTGCACATAAATAACACCATGGCAATTCTGCTGAAAACAGCGTCAGTCCGGGTTAGTTCCATTCAAATCATGCAAGTTAGAGTCTAAAACAAGGGGAAAAGTGTTTGGAAAAGTAGATACAACGGAGACGTATCAACTCCCCAAGCTTAAACCTTTGCTTGTCCTCAAGCAATTCAGTTGATAAACTGAAAGTGATAAAGAAAAACTTTTACAAACTCTGTTTGCTCTTGTTGTTGTAAATATGTAAAGCCAGCATTCAAGTTTTCAGCAAATATTATGAACTAACCATATTCACAATAACGCATAGGTCTCATGTTTACTCATATCAATGGCATAATCAACTAGCGAGCAATAATAATAAATCTTGGATGATAACACTTTCTCAAAACAATCATAATATGATATAACAAGATGGTATCTCGCTAGCCCTTTCTGAGACCGCAAAACATAAATGCAGAGCACCTTCAAAGATCAAGGACTGACTAGACATTGGAATTCATGGTAAAAGAGATCCAGTCAAGTCATACTCAATGTAAACTAACAGTAATGAATGCAAATGATAGCGGTGCTCTCCAACTGGTGCTTTTTAATAAGAGGATGATGACTCAACATAAAAGTAAATAGATAGGCCCTTCGCAGAGGGAAGCAGGGATTTGTAGAGGTGCCAGAGCTCGGTTTTGAAATAGAGGTGAATAATATTTTGAGCGGTATACTTTTATTGTCAACATAACAACCAAGAGATGGCGATATCCTCCATGCTACACACATTATAGGCGGTTCCCAAACAGAATGGTAAAGTTTATACTCCCCTCCACCAACAAGCAACAATCCATGGCTTGCTCGAAACAACGAGTGCCTCCAACTAACAACAGTCTCAGGGGGAGTTTTGTTTGCAATTATTTTGATTTGATTTGCATAAAGCATGGGACTGGGCATCACGGTGACCAGCCATTTTCTCGTGAGTGAGGAGCGGAGTCCACTCCTCTTGAGAATAACTCGCCTAACATGGAAGATATAGACAGCCCTAGTTGATACATGAGCTATTCGAGCACACAAAACAGGATATTTATTTGAAGGTTTAGAGTTTGGCACATACAAATTTACTTGGAACGGCAGGTAGATACCGTATATAGGTAGGTATGGTGGACTCATATGGATTAACTTTGGGGTTTATGGTAGGTATTCCCGCTTAGTACAGGTGAAGGCTAGAAAAAGACTTGGAAGCGACCAGCTAGAGAGCGACAACAGTCATGAACATGCATTAAAATTAATCAACACCGAATGCAAGCATGAGTAGGATATAATCCACCATGAACATAAATATCGTGAAGGCTTTGTTGATTTTGTTTCAACTACATGCGTGAACATGTGCCAAGTCAAGTCACTTAAATCATTCAGAGGAGGATACCACCCTATCATACCACATCACAACCATTTTAATAGCATGTTGGCACGCAAGGTAAACCATTATAAGCTCCTAGCTCATCAAGCATGGCACAAGAAACTATGATCTCTAGTTGTCATTGCAAACATGTTTATTCATAATAGGCTGAATCAGGAATGATGAACTAATCATATTTACAAAAACAAGAGAGGTCGAGTTCATACCAGCTTTTCTCATCTCAATCAGTCCATCATATATCGTCATAATTGCCTTTCACTTGCACGACCAAACGATGTGGATAATAATAATAGTGCACGTGCATTGGACTAAGCTGGAATCTACAAGCATTCAACTCAAGAGAGAAGACAAGGTAATATGGGCTCTTTTGTCAGATCAACAATAATGCATATAAGAGCCACTTGAACAATTTAATCATGGTCTTCTCCTATCGACCCCCAAAGAAAAGAAAAGAAATAAAACTATTTACATGGGAAAGCTCCCAACAAGCAAAAGAAGAACATGAAATCTTTTTGGGTTTTCTTTTTGATTACTACTACAAGCATGGAAAGTAAACTAATGAAAAGCTACAACTAATTTTTTTGGTTTTTCTTAAGGTTTATTAAACACACAAGAAGAAAGCATAAAAAGGAAAGTAAACTAGCATGGATGATACAATGAAAAAGTATGAGCACCGACATCTAGCAATGAGTGTGTGAACATGAATGTAATGTCTGTGAGAAGTACGTACTCCCCCAAGCTTAGGCTTTTGGCCTAAGTTGGTCTATGGCCACGGTTGGCCTGGCGAATATCCATAATAATAGTTGGGGTCGTACTGCGATGAAGAAGACTCAGATTGCCACTGGTTGGCAATCATATCCGGATCCCAATGGTAATTAGACTGTCGTGGAGGATCAACTTGTGGTTCCAACTCTGGCTCTGTGGCTGATGTAGGGTTCCGGTAGGCGTGAATAGCCTCTAACGGAACAAGGTACTGGCCTGCAGATAAATCAAACAAGGAAGGAGCAGGCAGGGTAATAGTCTCAGGATGATGTTTATGAAAGAACAATTTGTATTTAAGCTCCCCTTCCCTATTCTTAACAATAAAATCGTGTGCCACCATACTCTTATAATCTAGATAAACAGTGGGCAACAATTTTTCTTCCTTCTCATAATGCCTAATAGGTATATTAAAATGTGCAGCTAGGCGTGAAGCATAGATGCCTCCAAAGATGGGGCCCTTTGTACGGTTCAGACTTAACCGTTTAGCAATAATACCGCCCATACTAACAGAGTTATCACAGAATAAACCGTGGAACAAAATAATAATATCTGGAACACTAAGGTTTCCACAGTTTCCGCGACCAATTAAGCAACGACTAGCAAATATTGCAAAGTAGCGTAAAACAGGAAAATGTATGCTAGTGATTCGTGCATTGGAAACCTTGCTCGTGTCCCCTACAGTGATGGTATCAATAAACCCATCCACATCACCATGATGTGGTTCCTCTATCGTGCCCTCAAAAGGGATCAAACAAACCCGACAAAAATCATAAAGTGATATCTCCTTATGCTCATCATATAAATAAAACTCCACCGTAGGTGGTGAGCTCCTAGCATGGAAGTAAAATTTTTGCACAAAGATATTGGTGAGTAAGAGATACTGCTCGCGTTGGTCGTGGAGGAAGCCGGTGAGGCCTGCATTCTCAGCCAATTCATAAAAATCATCATAAATCCCGGCTGCTCTCAAGATATCATTGGAAGGCCATTCACACGGTCGAACCTCCGCGGTGCGAGGCATATTATATTTGGGCCTCTCTGCTTTTTCATTTTGCTTTTCCTTCGAGCTTCGTCTCGATGAGCCCCTCAAAAATCTCTTCATTATTTTCTGAAAAATTCTGAAATTTTTAGTAACTTCAAATAAAAGTGAGCCAAGCTCAACAAAATTGATAGCAACAACTCCTACTAGTGCCTAGAGCCTATATCATGCATTAGAACTACTTAGGACCATATAAATTTGACATGCAAGCTCAATAACAGGGTCACCTAGACAGCACAAATTTGCAATGAATAGAGAACTAGAACAAAAACTAATCAGACCAATGGAGGAGTCACATACCAAGGAACAATCCCCCCAAGCAGTTTTGTGAGAGGTGCTTTGAGCAAGGAGATCGAAAATGGCAGCAAAATGAGCTTGGACTCGGGTTTGAACTGGATAATCATGTTTGTGGGAAGAAGAAGGAGTGTGTGGGTGCTGGAATAAGTGGAGGAGGGCCACCATGTGCCCACGAGGTAGGGGGCGCGCCCAGGGGGTAGGGCGCGCCCTCCACCCTCGTGGCCAGGTGGATGCCCCCTGCTATGTTCTCAGTGCCAAATATTCTCAAATATTCCATAAAAATCATATTTAAATTTCAGGGCATTTGGAGAACTTTTATTTTCGGGGCATTTTTATATTGTACGGATAGTTTATATAACAGACGGAAAATACTTATTTTTATTTTATTTAATATAAATAGTTATAAAGTAAAAGGAGGGTACAGAAGGTTGTGCCTTCTAGTTTCATCCATCCCATGCCCATCAAAAGGAATCCATTAACAAGGTTGATCAGGTCTTGTTAACAAACTCATTCCAAATAACATGGAACCGGAGAAATTTCGAATAACACTATGTTACCTCAACGGGGATAAGCACATCCCCAATAATAAGAATATCATATTTCTTCTTGACAGTAGGAAGAGGAAATTCAAAACCTCCAAATATAACCGATGGAATTTTTCCAATAGAGTTGATACTATGAACTTGAGGTTGTTTCCTCGGAAAGTGTACCGTATGCTCATTACCACTAACATGAGAAGTGACATTGCCTTTAGTGAAATCAATAACAGCCCCTGCAGTATTCAAAAAGGGTCTTCCAAGAATAATAGACATACTATCGTCCTCGGGAATATCAAGAATAACAAAGTCCGTTAAAATAGTAACGTTTGCAAGTACAACAGGCACATCCTCACAAATACCGACAGGTATAGCAGTTGATTTATCAGCCATTTGCAAAGATATTTCAGTAGGTGTCAACTTATTCAAATCAAGTCTACGATATAAAGAGAGAAGCATAACACTAACACCGGCTCCAAGATCACATAACACAGTTTTAACATAGTTTATTTTAGTGGAGCATGGTATAGTGGGTACTCCTGGATCTCCAAGTTTCTTTGGTATTCCACTTTTAAAAGTATAATTAGCAAGCATGGTGGAAATTTCAGCTTCCAGCATCTTTCTTTTATTAGTAACAATATCTTTCATGTACTTAGCATAAGGATTCATTTTAAGCATATCAGTTAATCGCATACGCAAAAAGATATGTCTAATCATTTCAGCAAAGCGCTCAATATCCTCATCATCCTTTTTCTTGGATGGTTTGGGAGTAAAGGGCATGGGTTTCTGAACCCATGGTTCTCTTTCTTCACCATGTTTCCTAGCAACAAAGTCTTTCTTATCATAACATTGATTCTTTGATTGTGGGTTATCAAGATCAACAACAGGTTCAATTTCTATATCATTATCATTACTAGGTTGAGCATCATCATGAACCTTATCATTAACATTATCACTAGTTTCAGGTTCATTACCATATTGTGTTTCAGCATCAGAAATAGAAATATCATTTGGATTCTCAGGTGTTTCAGCAATAGGTTCACTATAAGCATGCAAAGTCCTATCATTTTTCTTTTTCTTCCTTTTAGAAGGACTAGGTGCATCTATATTATCTCTCTGAGTATCTTGCTCAATTCTCTTAGGGTGGCCCTCGGGATACAGAGGTTCCTGAGTCATTCTACCAGTTCTAGTAGCCACTCTAACAACATAATCAGTATTCTTACTATTCAATTCATTGAGCAAATCATTTTGAGCTTTAAGTACTTGTTCTACTTGACTGGTAACCATAGAAGCATGTTTGCTAATAAGTTTAAGTTCACCTTTGACATTAGCCATATAATCACCCAAGTGTTCAAGCATATTTGAATTGTATTTCAATTGTCTACCAAAATAAGCAGTGTAGTCTTCTTGCTTAACCATAAATTTACCAAACTCATCTAAGCATGGGCTAGCAAACTTAGTAAGAGGGATTTCAGCTTTATCATATCTATAGAGAGAATTTACCTTTACTACCTATGTCGGGTTATCAAGACCATGTGTTTCTTCAATAGGTAATGGATTAAGATCATATGTTTCTTCAACAGGCGGTAAATTAAGACCATGCATTTCTTCAATAGGAGGTAAATTCTTAACATCTTCAACTTTAATACCCTTTTCTTTCATGGATTTCTTTGCCTCTTGCATATCTTCAGGACCGAGAAATAGAATACCCCTCTTCTTCGGAGTTGGTTCAGGAATAGGCTCAGGAGCTGGCTCAGGAAGTGTCCAATTATTTTCATTTGTCCACATATTATTCAATAGAATTTCAGCTTCATCCAGTGTTTTTTCCCTGAAAACAGAACCAGCACAACTATCCAGGTAATCTCTGGAAGCATCGGTTAGTCCATTATAAAAGATATCATGTATTTCATTTTTCGTAAGAGGATGATGAGGCAAAGCATTAAGTAACTTGAGAAGCCTCCCCCAAGCTTGTGGGAGACCCTCTTATTCAATTTGCACAAAATTATATATATATCCCTTAAAGCAGCTTGTTTCTTATGAGCAGGGAAATATTTAGCAGAGAAGTAATAAATCATATACTGGGACTACGCACACAACCAGGATCAAGAGAATTAAACCATATCTTAGCATCACCCTTTAATGAGAACGAAAATATTTTAAGGATATAGAAGTAGCGAGTTCTCTCATCATTAGTGAATAGGGTGGCTAAATCATTTAATTTAGTAAGATGTGCTAGAAAAGTTCCAGATTCATAGCCATGAAAAGGATCAGATTCAACCAAAGTAATTATATCAGGATCAACAGAGAATTCATAATCCTTATCTGTAACACAGATAGGTGTAGTAGCAAAAGTAGGGACATGTTTCATTCTAGCATTAAGAGATTGCTGCTTCCATTTAGCTAATAACCTCTTGAGCTCGTATCTATCTTTGCAAGCTGAAATAGCTAGAGCAGCTTCTTTTTCAAAAACATAACCCTCAGGAATAACAAGTGATTCATATTTATTAGGGGAAGAGTCTTCATCATCACTTTCATCAATATTATCAGTTTCAATATTTTCATTCTCTCTAACCCTAGCAAGTTGTTCATCAAGAAATTCACCAAGTGGCACAGTAGTATCAAGCATAGAAGTAGTTTCCTCATAAGTATCATGCACAACAGAAGTGGCATCATCAATAACAATGCGACATATCAGAACGAATAGCAGAAGCAGGTTTAGGTGTCGCAAGCTTACTCAAAATAGAAGGTGAATCAAGTGTAGAGCTAGATGGCAGTTCCTTACCTCCCCTCGTAGTTGAGGGATAAATCTTGGTTTTTGGATCTCTCAAGTTCTTCATAATGATAAGCAGATATAAATCCCAAGTGACTCAAAGAATAGAGCTATGCTCCCCGGCAACGGCGCCAAAAAATAGTCTTGATAATCCACAAGTATAGGGGATCGCAACAGTTTTCGAGGGTAGAGTATTCAACCCAAATTTATTGATTCGACACAAGGGGAGCCAAAGAATATTCTCAAGTATTAGTAGCTGAGTTGTCAATTCAACCACACCTGGAAACTTAATATCTGCAGCAAAGTATTTAGTAGCAAAGTAATATGATAGTAGTGGTAACGATAGCAAAAGGTAATAGTAGCAAAAGTAGTGTTTTTGGTATTTTGTAGTGATTGTAACAATAGCAACGGAAAAGTAAATAAGCGAAGAACAATATATGGAAAGCTCGTAGGCAATGGATCGGTGATAGAGAATTATGCCGGACGTGGTTCATCATGTAATAGTCATAACATAGGGTGACACAGAACTAGCTCCAATTCATCAATGTAATGTAGGCATGTATTCCGAATATAGTAATACATGCTTATGGAAAAGAACTTGCATGACATCTTTTGTCCTACCCTCCCGTGGCAGCGGGGTCCTAGTGGAAACTAAGGGATATTAAGGCCTCCTTTTAATAGAGTACCGGACCAAAGCATTAACACATAGTGAATACATGAACTCCTCAAACTACGGTCATCACCAGTAAGTATCCCGATTATTGTCACTTCGGGGTTAACGGATCATAACACATAATAGGTGACTATAGACTTGCAAGATAGGATCAAGAACTCTCATATATTGATGAAAACATAATAGGTTTAGATCTGAAATCATGGCACTCGGGCCCTAGTGACAAGCATTAAGCATAACAAAGTCATAGCAACATCAATCTCAGAACATAGTGGATACTAGGGATCAAACCCTAACAAAACTAACTCGATTACATGATAAATCTCATCCAACCCATCACCGTCCAGCAAGCCTACGATGGAATTACTCACGCACGGCGGTGAGCATCATGAAATTGGTGATGGAGGAAGGTTGATGATGATGATGGCGACGGATTCCCCTCTCTGGAGCCTCGAACGGACTCCAGATTAGCCCTGCCGAGAGGTTTTAGGGCTTGGCGGCGGCTCCGTATCGTAAAACACGATGAATCCTTCTCTCTTATTTTTTTCTCCCAAAAAGCAAATATATAGAGTTGGAGTTGACGTCGGAGGAGCTCCAGGGAGCCCACGAGGTAGGGGGGCGCACCCTGGGGGGCAGGCGCACCCCCACCCTCGTGGCTAGGGTGTGGGCCCCCCGGTCTTCATCTTTTGCAAGAACTTTTTATTATTTCCAAAAAGATGTTCCGTGAAGTTTTAGGTCATTCCAAGAACTTTTGTTTCTGCACATAAATAACACCATGGCAATTCTGCTGAAAACAGCGTTAGTCCGGGTTAGTTCCATTCAAATCATGCAAGTTAGAGTCCAAAACAAGGGCAAAAGTGTTTGGAAAAGTAGATACGACAGAGACGTATCAACACCGCACACGGCTAAGAGAATAATTGACGTGCCTTTGGGGTGCCCCTCGCCCCCGTATATAAACGAGGGGAGGAGGAGGTGGCGGCCCTAGGGGTGGCGCGCCATGGGGGGAGTCCTACTAGGACTCCACTCCTAGTAGGATTCGCCCCCTTCCTTCCAACGAAGAGGGGAAAGGGGAAAGAGGGGATAGGGAGAAGGGAAGGGGCGGCGCCCCCACCCCTTGTCCAATTCGGATTGGGCAGGGGGAGGCGCGCACCACCTCTTGTGGCCTGCCTCCCTCTCTCCACTATGGCCCATGAGGCCCATTAACTTTCCCGGGGGGTTCCGGCAACCTCCCGGTACTCCAAAAAATCCCTAACCTCTTCGGAACCATTCTAGTGTCCGTATATAACCTTCCAATATATCAATCTTTACCTCTCGACAATTTCGAGACTCCTTGTCATGTCCGTGATCTCATCCGGGACTTCGAACAAACTTCGTTCACCAAAACACACAACTCATAATACAAATCATCATCGAACATTAAGTGTGCGGACCCTACGGGTTCGAGAACTATGTAGACATGACCGAGACACATCTCTGGTCAATAACCAATAGTGGAACCTAGATGCTCATATTGGTTCCTACATATTCTACAAATATCTTTATCGGTCAAACCGCATAACAACATACGTCATTCCCTTTGTGATTGGTATGTTACTTGCCGGAGATTTGACCGTCGGTATCATCATACCTAGTTCAATCTCATTACCAGCAAGTCTCTTTACTCGTTCTGTAATGCATCATCCCGCAACTAACTCATTAGTCACATTGCTTGCAAGTCTTATAGTGATGTGCATTACCGAGAGGGCCCAGAGATACCTCTCTGATACACGGAGTGACAAATCCTAATCTTGATCTATGCCAACCCAACAAAAACCTTCGGAGACTCCTATAGAGCATCTTTATAATTGAAGGAAATATGCCCTAGAGGCAATAATAAAGTTGTTATTTATATTTCCTTATATCATGATAAATGTTTACTATTCATGCTAGAATTGTATTAACCGGAAACTTAGTACATGTGTGAATACATAGACAAACAGAGTGTCCCTAGTATGCCTCCACTAGACTAGCTCGTTAATCAAAGATGGTTAAGTTTCCTAGCCATAGACATGTGTTGTCATTTGATGAACGGGATCACATCATTAGAGAATGATGTGATGGACAAGACCCATCCATTAGCTTAGCACTATGATCGTTTAATTTATTGCTATTGTTTTTTTTCATGACTTATACATGTTCCTATGACTATGAGATTATGCAACTCGTGAATACCGGAGGAACACTTAGTGTGATATCAAACATCACAATGTAACTGGGTGATTATAAAGATGCTCTATAGGTGTCTCTGATGGTGTTTGTTGAGTTGGCATAGATCGAGATTATGATTTGTCACTTTGTGTATCGGAGAGGTATCTCTGGGCCCTCTCGATAATGCTCATCACTATAAGCCTTGCAAGAAATGTGACTAATGAGTTAGTTGCGGGATGATGCATTACAGAACGAGTAAAGAGACTTTCCAGTAACAAGATTGAACTAGGTATGATGATACCGACGATCAAATCTCAGGCAAGTAACATACCGATGACAAAGGGAACAATGTATGTTGTTATGCGGTTTGACCGATAAAGATCTTCGTAGAATATGCAGGAGCCAATATGAGCATCTAGGTTCCGCTATTGGTTATTGACCGGAGATGCATCCCAGTAATGTCTACATAGTTCTTGAACCCGTAGGGTCCGCACGCTTAACGTTCGATGACGATTCATATTATGAGTTTATGTGTTTTGATGTACCGAAGGTTGTTCGGAGTCCCGGATGAGATCACGGACATGTCGAGGAGTCTCGAAATGGTCGAGACATAAAGATTGGTATATTCGAAGGTTATATTTGGACACCGGAATGGTTCTGAAGTTTATCGGGTATTTTCTGGAGTACCGGGAGGTTACGGGAACCCCCCGGGGGATTAATTGGCCACAATGGGCCTTAGTGGAGAAGAGAGAGGGCCAGACAGAGGCGCCCCCCTTGCCCAGTCCGAATTGGACAAGGGGAGGGGGCGCCTAATATGTCTCCAACGTATCTATAATTTTTGATTGCTCCATGCTATTATATTATTTGTTTTGGATGTTAATGGGCTTTATTTTACACTTTTATATCATTTTGGGACTAACCTATTAACCGAAGGCCCATCCCAAATTGTTGTTTTTTTGCCTATTTTAGTGTTTCGCGGAAAAGGAATATCAAACGAAGTCCAAACGGAATGAAACCTTCGGGAACGTGATTTTCTCAACAAATGTGATCCAGGAGACTTGGAGTGGGAGTCAAGAAACAATCTAGGAGGCAACGAGGAAGGGGGGCGTGCCTACCCCCTTGGCGCACCCTCCACCCTCATGGGACCCTTGTTGCTCCACCGACCTACTTCTTCCTCCAATATAAGTCCACATACCCCGCAAACATCCAGGAGCACCACGAAAACCTAATTCCACCGCCTCAACCTTCTGTACCTGAGAGATCCCATCTTGGGGCCTTTTTCGGAGCTCCGCCGGAGGGGGCATTGATCACGGAGGGCCTCTACATCAACTCCATGGCCTCTCCGGTGATGTGTGAGTAGTTTACTTTAGACCTTCGAGTCCATAGCTAGTAGCTAGATGGTTTCTTCTCTCTCTTTGGATCTCAATACAAAGTTCTCCTCGATTCTCTTGGAGATCTATTCGATGTAATCTTGTTTTGTGGTGTGTTTGTCGAGATCCGATGAATTGTGGGTTTATGATCCAGATTATCTATGAACAATATTTGATTCTTCTCTGAATTCTTTTATGTATGATTGGTTTATCTTTGCAAGTCTCTTCGAATTATCAGTTTGGTCTGGCCTACTAGATTGATCTTTCTTGCAATGGGAGAAGTGCTTAGCTTTGGGTTCAATCTTGCGGTGCTCGATCCCAGTGACAGTAGGGGAAATGACACGTATTGTATTGTTGCCATCGAGGATAAAAAGATGGGGTTTATATCATATTGCACGAGTTTATTCCTCTACATCATGTCATCTTGCTTAAGGTGTTACTCTGTTCTTATGAACTTAATACTCTAGATGCATGCTGGATAGTGGTCGATGTGTGGAGTAATAGTAGTAGATGCAGAATCATTTTGGTCTACTTGTCGCGGGTGTGATGCCTATATACATGATCATGCCTAGATATTCTCATAGTTATTCGCTTTTCTATCAATTGCTCGACAGTAATTTGTTTACCCACCATAATAGTTATGCTATCTTGAGAGAAGCCACTAGTGAAACCTATGGCCCCGGGTCTATTTTCCACCATACAAGTTTCCAATCTATTTTATTTTGCAATCTTGACTTTCAATCTATATCATAAAAATACCAAAAATATTTATCTTATTATTATTATCTCTATCAGATCTCACTCTTGCAAGTGGCCGTGAAGGGATTGACAACCCCTTTATCGCGTTGGTTGTGAGGTTCTTATTTGTTTGTGTAGGTACGAGGTGACTCGCGCGTGGTCTCCTACTGGATTGATACCTTGGTTCTGAAAAACTGAGGGAAATACTTACGCTGCTTTACTGCATCCACTACAAAAAATACACTTCCGTGATGATACGTGTTTGTCATAGTAGGTCGCTTTTTTGTCATGCATGTACATCCATGACAAATTTATGACAGAATCAAGATAGTCATACCTGTGCTGTCGTAGAAGTGTTCCATGACATTACCAAAATTATCATCACGGAAGTGTCCACTTCCATGACAATAAATCGTGCGTCACAGAAGTGCTTTCGTCAAGGGTGACCGACACGTGGCATCCACCGTAACGAAACACCGTTAAGCTATCGGGTCGGGTTTTGGATCCGATAACCCGTTAACAGTGATACGTCTCCAACGTATCTATAATTTTTGATTGCTCCATGCTATATTATCTACTGTTTTGGACTATATTGGGCTTTATTTCCCACTTTTATATTATTTTTGGGAATAACCTATTAACCGGAGGCCTAACCCAGAATTGCTATTTTTTTTGCCTATTTCAGTGTTTCGGAGAAACAGAATATCAAACGGAGTCCAAGCGGAATAAAATCTTCGGGAACGTGATTTTCTCACTAAACGTGATCCAGGAGACTTGGACCCTACTCCAAGGAGTCAAAGAGGAGGTCACGAGGGTGGGGGGCCACCCCCTAGGGCGCGCCCCCTGCCTCGTGGGCCCCTTGGTGCTCCACCGATGTACTCCTTCCTCCTATATATACACACGTACCCCCAAATGATCAGAACAGGAGCCAAAAACTTAATTCCACCGCCACAACTTTCTGTATCCACGAGATCCCATCTTGGGGCCTGTTCCGGAGCTCTGCCGGAAGAGGGCCGTCATCACGGAGGGCTTCTACATCATCCTAGCCCCTCCGATGAAGTGTGAGTAGTTTACCTCAGACCTTCGGGTCTATAGTTAGTAGCTAGATGGCTTCTTCTCTCTTTTTGGATCTCAATACAAAGTTCTGCCCCTCTCTTGTGGAGATCTATTCGATGCAATCTTCCTTTTGAGGTGTGTTTGTTGAGACCGATGAATTGTGGGTTTATGATCAAATCTATCTATGATTAATATTTGAATCTTCTCTGAATACATTTATGTATGATTGGTTATCTTTGAAAGTCTCTTCAAATTATCCGTTTGGTTTGGCCAACTAGATTGGTAGTTCTTGCCATGGGAGAAGTGCTTAGCTTTGGGTTCAATCTTGCGGTGTCCTTTCCCAGTGACAGAAGGGGCAGCAAGGCACGTATTGCATCGTTGCCATCGAGGATAACAAGATGGGGTTTATTTCATATTGCATGAATTTATCTCTCTACATCATGTCATCTTGCTTAAGGCGTTACTCTATTTTTAACTTAATACTCTAGATGCATGCTGGATAGCGGTCGATGAGTGGAGTAATAGTAGTAGATGCAGAATCGTTTCGATCTACTTGTCACGGATGTGATGCCTATATACATGATCATGCCTAGATATTCTCATAACTATGCTCAATTCTGTCAATTGCTCAACAATAATTTGTTCACCCACCGTAGAATACTTATGCTCTTGAGAGAAGCCACTAGTGAAACCTATGGCCCCCGGGTCTATTCTCATCATATCAATCTCCATCACTTTAATCTTGGTTTGCTTTTTTACTTTGCCTTTACTTTTTACTTTGCATATTTATACCAAAAATACCAAAAATATTATATCTATCAGATATCACTCTCGTAAGTGACCGTGAAGGGATTGACAACCCCTAATCGCGTTGGTTGCGAGTAGCTATCGTTTTGTGCAGGTACGAGGGACTTGAGCGTGGCCTCCTACCGGATTGATACCTTGGTTCTCTAAAACTGAGGGAAATACTTACGCTACTCTGCTACATCATCCCTTACTCTTCAGGGAAAACCAACACAAGCTCAAGACGTAGCAAGAAGGATTTCTGGCGCCGTTGCCGGGGAGTCTACACAAAAAGTCAACATACCAAGTACCCATAACAATCCCTATCTCTCGCATTACATTATTTGCCATTTACGTCTCGTTTTCCTCTCCCCCCACTTCACCCTTGCCGTTTTATTCGCCATCTTTCTCTCTCTATCCTCCCTCTCTATTTGCCTCTTTTTCCCGCTTGCCTTTTCGTTTGCTTGTGTGCTAGTTTGTTTGCTTGCCGTCATGGCTAGTATCATATCTTCTCCGTTGTCTCCCGAGAGCGAAGTTCTAAATTTTAAACAAAGGGATGGAGAAAATCTAAAATATGCTTGGTATAGAATTTGCAATGCTCAAAATAGATCTACCAGGAAGCAATCTACCTTAGTTCTTCTCCGCAATTTTTATGTAGGTGTTAATCCTTGGTATAGATATATCCTCGATACCATTACCGGAGGGAACTTCTTGGGTAGCCATACTTTTGATTCTTATAATGCTATGCTAAATTTATTTGGCTCACCACCTCTTTTGGTTAATGGAACCATGTTAACTTTGGAGCATGTTATGCAAAGACTTGAAATTATTGAAAATAAAGTTGCTACTATCGAATAAATTGAAAATATAGATAAAAATATCCACAATCAAATTACTCAACATGGATCTAAGGTAGGAATGACTTTGAAAAATATTAAGGAAAAGGAACCCATAGTTAATAAGAAGATAAACTTAGATTCTACTAGAATTGATAAGCTTGAGGGTATCATTACAAACTTGGGAACCGCTTTTTCTTCCGTAAAGAATACTCCAAGTCCTCCTACTAAAATTGCCAAGCTTATGTATGTTCCTAAAAATAAGGGTGAATCATCTAGTAAGGAAACTGCAGATCTTAAATCTATAAGTGTTCATCCCAATCTTTTTGCTATCATTAAGGAACCAATTGCTACAAATGAATTTTTCGATCTTGTGCCTAAAAGTTTGATAATCACTAGAAAGAAAGAAATTCCTAAGGGAAATAGATGCCTCATCGAAGAATTTCCTACCAAAGATGGCAATACCTAGATCTATCCTCACTTTTATGCCTAGCTAGGGGCGTTAAACGATAGCGCTTGTTGGGAGACAACCTAATTTTATTTTTATTCCTTGCTTTTTGCTCCTGATTAGTAATAAATAAATTATTTAGCCTCTTTTTTGGTTGTTTTTTGTGTTTAGTTAGTGTTTGTGCCAAGTAGAATTGTCGGGAAGACTTGGGGAAAGTCTTGTTGAACTTACTGTAAAAAACAGAAACTTTAGCGCTCACGAGAACTGCTGTCATTTTTATTTGAAGAGTGCTATTTAGTTAATTCTTTTTGCATATGATTAATAGATAAATTCCTCACGTCCAGAAATTTATTTTAGAATTTTTGGGGTTCCAGATCTTGCGGTAGATACGGATTACTACAGACTGTTCTTTTTTTGACAGATTCTGTTTTTCGTGTGTTGTTTGCTTATTTTGATGAATCTATGGCTAGTAAAATAGTTTATAATCCATAGATAAGTTGGAATACAGTAGGTTTAACACCAATATAAGTAAAGAATTAGTTCATTACAGTACCTTGAAGTGGTCTTTTGTTTTCTTTCACTAACGGAGCTCACGAGTTTTCTATTTTGAGTTTTGTGTTGTGAAGTTTTCAAGTTTTGGGTGAATTCTTTTGATGGATTATGGAACAAGGAGTGGAAAGAGCCTAAGCTTGGGGATGCCCATGGCACCCCCAAGATAATCCAAGGATACCAAGAAGTCAAAGCTTGGGGATGCCCCGGGAGGCATCCCCTCTTTCGTCCACTTCCATCGGTAATTTACTTGGAGCTATATTTTTATTCACCAACATGATATGTGTTTTGCTTGGAGCGTCTTGTATTATTTGTGTCTTTATGTCTTAGTGTGCCACAATCATCCTTGCTGTACACACCTTTTGAGAGAGCCATACATGAATTAAAATTTGATAGAATACTCTATGTGCTTCACTTATATCTTTTGAGCTAAGTAGTTTTGCTCTATGTGCTTCACTTATATATTTTGAGCGTTATAATTTTGCTCTATGTGCTTCACTTAGATATTTTAGAGCACAGTGGTGGATTTGTTTTAAATAAACTATTGATCTCTCATGCTTCACTTAAATTATTTTGAGAGTCTCTTAATAGCATGGTAATTTGCTTAATAATAATATGCTTGGTGTTCAAGATTTGTGAAACTTTCTTTTGAGTGTGTTGAATACTAAGAAAAGATTGAAGCTTGATAATTGTTTTGAGATATGGAGGTGATAATATTAAAGTCATGCTAGTTGAATAGTTTTGAATTTAAAGAATACTTGTGTTAAAGTTTGTGATTCCCGTAGCATGCACGTATGGTGAACCGTTATATGATGAAGTCGGAGCATGATTTATTTATCAATTGTCTTCCTTATGAGTGGCGGTCGGGGACAAGCGATGGTCTTTTCCTACCAATCTATCCCGCTAGGAGCATGCGCATAATACTTTGCTTTGATAACTTCTAGATTTTTGCAATAAGTATATGAGTTCTTTATGACTAATGTTGAGTCCATGGATTATACGCACTCTCACCCTTCCACCTTTGCTAGCCTCTCTAATACCGCACACCTTTCGCCGGTATCATACACCTACCATATACCTTCCTCAAAACAGCCACCATACCTACCTATCATGGCATTTCCATAGCCATTCCGAGATATATTGCCATGCAACTTTCCACCGTTCCATTCATGACACATTCCATCATTGTCATATTGGATATCCCGGTACACCGCCGGATGCATTCACATAGAGTCATATTTTGTTCTAAGTATCAAGTTGTAATTGTTGAGTTGTAAGAAAAATAAAAGTGTGATGATCATCATTATTAGAGCATTGTCCCAGTGAGGAAGGGATGATGGAGACTATGATTCCCCCATAAGTCGGGATGAGACTCCAGACGAAAAATAAATAAAAGAGGACAAAGAAGCCCAAATAAAAAAAGAAAGAAAAGAGGCCTAAAAAAAGAGAAAAGGCCCAAATAAAAAAAAATATAAAAAATGAGAGAAAAAGAGAGAAAGGACAATGTTACTATCCTTTTACCACACTTGTGCTTCTAAGTAGCACCATGATCTTCATAATAGAGAGTCTCTCATGTTATCACTTTCATATACTAGTGGGAATTTTACATTATAGAACTTGGCTTGTATATTCCAATGATGGGCTTCCTCAAATTGCCCTAGGTCTTCATGAGCAACCAAGTTGGATGCACACCCACTTAGTTTATTTTTGAGCTTTCATATACTTATAGCTCTAGTGCATCTGTTGCATGGCAATCCCTACTCATTCACATTGATATCTATTGATGGGCATCTCCATAGCCCGTTGATACGCCTAGTTGATGTGAGACTATCTTCTCCTTTTTGTCTTCTCCACAACCACCATTCTATTCCACCTATAGTGCTATATCCATGGCTCACGCTCATGTATTGCGTGAAGATTGAAAAAGTTTTGAAAAAGTTAGAGTATGAAACAATTACTTGGCTTGTCATCGGGGTTGTGCATGATTTAAATATTTTGTGTGGTGAAGATAGAGCATAGCCAGACTATATGATTTTGTAGGGATAACTTTCTTTGGCCATGTTATTTTGAGAAGACATAATTGCTTTGTTAGTATGGTTGAAGTATTATTATTTTTATGTCAATATAAACTTTTGTCTTGAATCTTTCGAATCTGAATATTCGTATCACAATTAAGAAGATTTGCATTGAAATTATGCCAAGTAGCACTCCGCATCAAAAATTCTCTTTTTATCATTTACCTACTCGAGGACAAGCAGGAATTAAGCTTGGGGATGCCTGATACGTCTCCAACGTATCTATAATTTTTGATTGCTCCATGCTATATTATCTACTGTTTTGGACTATATTGGGCTTTATTTTCCACTTTTATATTATTGTTGGGACTAACCTATTAACCGGAGGCCCAGCCCAGAATTGCTGTTTTTTTTGCCTATTTCAGTGTTTCGGAGAAACAAAATATCAAATGGAGTCCAAACGGAATAAAATCTTCGGGAACGTGATTTTCTCACCGAACGTGATCCAGGAGACTTGGACCCTACTCCAAGGAGTCAAAGAGGAGGTCACGAGGGTGGGCCCCCCCTAGGGCGCGCCCCCTTGCCTCGTGGGCCCCTCGGTGCTCCACCGACGTACTCCTTCCTCCTATATATACACACGTACCCCCAAACGATCAGAACAGGAGCCAAAAACCTAATTCCACCGCCGCAACTTTCTGTATCCACGAGATCCCATCTTGGGGCCTGTTCTGGAGCTCCGCGGAAGAGGGCCGTCATCACGGAGGGCTTCTACATCATCCTAGCCCCTCGGATGAAGTGTGAGTAGTTTACCTCAGACCTTCGGGTCCATAGTTAGTAGCTAGATGGCTTCTTCTCTCCTTTTGGATCTCAATACAAAGTTCTCCCCCTCTCTTGTGGAGTTCTATTCGATGTAATCTTATTTTTGCGGTGTGTTTGTTGAGATTGATGAATTGTGGGTTTATGATCAAGTCTATCTATGAATAATATTTGAATCTTCTCTGAATTCTTTTATGTATGATTGGTTATCTTCGCAAGTCTCTTCGAATTATCCGTTTGGTTTGGCCAACTAGATTGGCAATTCTTGCCATGGGAGAAGTGCTTAGCTTTGGGTTCGATCTTGCGGTGTCCTTTCCCAATGACAGAAGGGGCAGCAAGGCACGTATTGCATCGTTGCCATCGAGGATAACAAGATGGGGTTTATTTCATATTGCATGAATTTATCTCTCCACATCATGTCATCTTGCTTAAGGCGTTACTCTGTTTTTAACTTAATACTCTAGATGCATGCTGGATAGCGGTCGATGAGTGGAGTAATAGTAGTAGATGCAAAATCATTTCGATCTACTTGTCATGGACGTGATTCCTATATACATGATCATGCCTAGATATTCTCATAACTATGCCCAGTTCTGTCAATTGCTCAACAGTAATTTGTTCACCCACCGTAGAATACTTATGCTCTTGAGAGAAGCCACTAGTGAAACCTATGGCCCCCGGGTCTATTCTCATCATATCAATCTCCATCACTTTAATCTTGCTTTGCTTTTTTACTTTGCCTTTACTTTTTACTTTGCATCTTTATACCAAAAATATTATATCTGTCAGATCTCACTCTCGTAAGTGACCGTGAAGGGATTGACAACCCCTAATCGCGTTGGTTGCGAGTAGCTATCGTTTTGTGCAGGTAGGAGGGACTTGAGCGTGGACTCCTACTGGATTGATACCTTGGTTCTCAAAAACTGAGGGAAATACTTACGCTACTCTGCTGCATCATCCCTTCCTCTTCGGGGAAAACCAACGCAAGCTCAAGACGTAGCAAACAGGCCCGACCAATGGGGATTTTCCATGTGTAAAATCATCATTGGCTAGAGGAAACACGTGTCGGCTCATCGTTGGGACAGATGTCATCCACTCACTGGACATAAGGCGCCTATGATACGTCGACATGTGGCACGACCCAATAGTGGCCAATTCCTGTGAAAAGGCCGGCCCATTTGACTTGGTCAAAAGCTGGCGGGCCAGCCCATGGAAAGCCTGTTAACGACCTATTCGCATATAGCCCATTTACAGCCCGCTAACCCAAGGCCCATTATGCCCTATCTGAATTAGGCCCAATAGCATCATCTGGGCCGTCCAATATGATTCCAGTCCGTTTTCACTTTTGGCCCATGTATAGCCCATGATGTCTTTCGGCCCATATGAGGCCCTTTGTAACTCTTGGCCCATTAGTGGCCCGTGCTGAAACTGCCCCGTAATGAACAATGTATTACTTTACACCCATTAACGGCCCGTGGTGAAACTGGCCCGTAATGAATGGTGTATCACTTTATACCCATTAACAGCCCGTTATTCCGTTGGGCCGTTTCCATCCCAAGTTAACTTTCAGCCTTCTGAGGGCCCATTTATTCTTGGGCTCATTTGCAGCATTCGGTTACTTATGGCCCGTTACTGTCATTTTCTGTTTGTGGGCCAAATTCAGCCCATCGTTACAGCCGTCCCGTTTGCGGACCGTTAGTCTGTTGTGCCATTTTCATAGCATCACCAAATACGGCCTATTAACGGCCCGTTATGGTCAGCCCATAAAACGTTCGATTTCCATTAAAGGCCCGTCTATGGCCCATTAAAGGCCCATACAAGACCCATAAATGAGCCGGCGACCCATGGATCCTATGAGACGTACAAGGCCCTTGGATCCTACGAGACGTAGAAGGCCCATGGATCCTCCGAGACATAGAGGGCCCATGGATCCGACGGCCCGTGAAGGGCCATGGTCGGGCGAATTGGCTCTCGTTTGGACGATATAGCATATTCAAAGAATTATCCTACTCAATACTATCACCTCTAAAAAGCCTGCACTATTACAACAAAGAGATCAAGGCATAGAAAAGGTAGAATAATCCTACACTATACAATAAAGAAATTACAGCTGATTATACCCACTGGGCATTATGGTTCAGCACAGGTGATAATAAAGCATACACAAACAGCAAATTACATACACTGGGCAAATACAGCTCATACATCATGGACGTGCATCAACTTAACTCCATTTGAACTATAATCTCTTCAGAAAATAGGATTGGCCGGATTCAGATAGCACAAATTTCAGTCTGCAAAATCTCCAATTCCTTCATGGTTAACTCAGTGTCTTGTTTCATTTTTTTGACTCCTACATCTAATACCTGCATGTCCAGTCTCAACTTGTTGATTATACGTTGACAATCATGTACACATTGTCTTGCCACCTCTAGTTGATGCTCGAGAACATCACCACATTCCAATTCCAATCCATAATCATTCGGTAACGGCCATGCCGCACTGCTCGTAGATCTTTGTGTTGATGTCACTTCATCCTGAAATGTTTCTGTAAGTACACATGACTAGGGCAAAAATATAGTTACAACAGTGAAGCGAACAAGACACTATTTTGTACTACATGGCAAAATAAGACTAACAATAATGTTACACGTCACTTTCAAAAAAATGTTACACGTCATGAAGCATAAGCAGGTGATATTTTAAAAATTATAAAAAAGATAGTTTGTGCAGCCTGCATACAGAAATCCCTCTTAGCTCACCAGAGGAGCATGATGTTGGGGCCCGATCGAAAACACAGACAAGTTACAAATTTATACAACACATTGCGTATAAGTAAGGAAGCAGTTGGCCATTCTGTGCCTCAATTAAAGTCTTAGGGAGCATAATGAACAGCAGAGGGTTTCATACAAACATACTACAGAAGGCAAAACTATGCAATCATTAGCGTAGTATAAACTAGATTGTGAGCCTCATGCAATAATAGTTGGTTAATAGACTTCAAAGCTTCAGGCACACTTCGGCAGAGTAATTAAATGGTAAGGCATTTAATTATGTCAACTAATAATGATACAAGTACCGAACATCAGGCAAGATTATTTGGGCATCTCATTAACTGAGGACAAATAAAGCAATTGAAAAGAGAAAATTAACTATGCCTGAAACAAACAAGGAATTGAACTGTTGAGTTGCATACAGTGACTTACCTTAGCAGGTTGAAGAGGCTCAGCGCAGCTCCTACTTCTCTTGCAAGGCTCCTTCCTAACATCTTGTACATGGAAATCCTCAATCTTATCTTCATTGCACCCTGTCGGTGTCAAAACCGGCAGATCTCGGGTAGGGGGTCCCAAACTGTGCGTCTAGGCCGGATGGTAACAGGAGGCAAGGGACACGAAGTTTTACCCAGGTTCGGGTCCTCTCAATGGAGGTAAAACCCTACGTCCTGCTTGATTAATATTGATGATATGGGTAGTACAAGAGTAGATCTACCACGAGATCAGAGAGGCTAAACCCTAGAAGCTAGCCTATGGTATGATTGTGTTGTCCTACGGACTAAAACCCTCCGGTTTATATAGACACCGGATAGGGTTAGGGTTACATAGAGTCGGTTACAATGGTAGCAGATCTACATATCCGTATCGCCAAGCTTGCCTTCCACGCCAAGGAAAGTCCCTTCCGGACATGGGACGAAGTCTTCAATCTTGTATCTTCATAGTCCAGGAGTCCGGCTGAAGGTATAGTCCGGCCATGTGGACACCCCCTAATCCAGGACTCCCTCAGTAGCCCCCGAACCAGGCTTCAATGACGATGAGTCCGGCGCGCAGATTGTCTTCGGCATTGCAAGGCGGGTTCTCCTCCAAATTCCATGTACCTGTTGAATAAAGTCCGGTTTCTTGTAAATGTTGTGCTCCTTGGCTTCTACGCCCAATAATGGACGTCTCCCATGTGTCAAACGAATATGAAAAGTCTGAGTGTTTTTATGTCCACACCCCTAGACGCGTAAATGAGCCGCCCATTTAAGGGGACGAGGATTTAGATCCAAACCACACCTTCTCCCCTTCGCGAGTGTTCATTAGAGCGCATCCGACAAATGTCCATTCCACCATGGCCAGCCGTTGCAACTCCTCCCCTCGCCCTTCTAGCCCTAAGCCTGGATATTGGGAGAGATGCTCCATCCCGCATAGCGAGCTAGTGACGCTCCAGACCAAGGGATTTCTCCCCCCGGCCTATATGGTCCCGGTTCGAGCCGGTCTTGCCGTTTATAATGGTGGAGAGCAAGTGGAGAGTGCCCCCAATCCCTCCAAAGGAGAGCGGGTATGCCTTGTCCCTTATCTAATAAGAGGGCTCGGATTTCCAATCCATCCGTTTCTCCGGGGGCTACTGGAGTACTATGGCCTCCAACTACACAATCTTACGCCCGCCTCCGTATTGCATATCGCGGGCTTCGTAGCCCTCTGCGAGCTGTTTTTGGGTGTTGAGGCTCATTTCGGGCTGTGGAAAGAGCTATTCTGCCTCGTGCCCCGTTCTAAGAAGGGGTCAATGTATCAAGTGGGCGGAGCCGAAGTGTGGCGCATCGCCGGGACCGGATACCTATCCGGAACCCCAAAGAAGGCGTCCGAGGACTGGCCTTCGGAATGGTTTTACATAGAAGATGTCCCGCTACCGGATCCTGTACGGATCGGCCTCCCTGAGTTTGACAGTGCCCCACTAAAGAAGCGCCTAAGTTGGCAACCACGGAGCCCTCAGAGGGAAAGCGACAAGGACGTTTTTTTACCTGATGGGCCGGATAAGATTGTTAGCTCATTCCGGACTAACCACGATCGGGGTCATGGCCGCATGCATCATGCGAGGGGTGCAGCCGCTACAGTATAGAGGCCACCCCATGTGGGACTTCAACGGGGAGGACGACACCACCCGCTACAGCCGTAAGGGGCCGGATTCGGCTGCGGCTCTAATAAAGACCTTGTCCGCTTTGTACAAGGGAGAAGAGGAGGATTTTCTCTGCGTCGACCCAAAGGGTGGATTTTATATGTACAATCCTCCAAGGTGGGTAAGTGGTCGCATCTTGCCCATCCGTTTTATATTCCCATTGTTAAATACTCAATCTAGCGACTTCAACGCAAGAACTGCGCCAGGCTATTAAAGAAATAAACATCCCTCCTCCACAACCCGAGGACCCAGGACGGTCCCTCGACCCGGACTCTCAAGAGGATCCGGACTTTTCGGTGGAGCTGATTGATGGAGTGTTCCATCAATTGAGCAAGGACAACGCCTTGGTGGCCATTACGGCTGATTACCCTGGGCTAATCCCGGCCTCCCAGAAACGGGAGGCCGAACCTGCGGCGACAAGCCAACGAGGGGCCGCAGGGCCCCATGGGCAGAAAAGAGGTGCAGTCCGGACTGAGACATCAGCGCAAAGGTATGGCGCGCCCCCTTATCCCAGGTGTTACACCTTCAAGGCACATTAACACTCGTGCTCTCTTCAGGACAAAGAGACCTCGCGGGACTGGATTCGGAGAGGCTGCCAATCGCGCCTCCACCAGGCAGGCTCCAAAGCCTGGTCCGGAGGTGGAGGCAAACACAAGGCGCGCACCGGGCGCTCCTCCGACGGAGGATGTGGACAGGTTGTCTGCCACCAACTCTGAGGTGGAGAGTGCCATGAACCACAGGCGTCGCCGGACAATTCTTCGCGATGCTTGTTTCTCCCAAGAGGCATTAGATGCCTTTAAATCGGGAGATGTGTACCTCCATGCCGCTCAAAATGGTCTATCCAGAGCCACGGAGCAATATGTAAAAGACATATGGGTAAGAAAATTTTGGTAATTATATATAGATACCAGTAGCCCCCGAGACTTGAAACAGTTAAAATAACTGATTTAAGGATCATTTGTTATGCAGGTTCTTACAGAAAAGAATTCCCTACTGTCCAAGGAGCTGGAAGAGTGCAAAGCCCAACTTGAGGCCGCACTAGCCGCGGCAGGGGAGCCCAAGGAGATCCCCTCTAGTAATATATACTTCGAAAGATAAGTATTTTGTGAAGCACGACATGGGTGCGAATCTGACAAATGAAATTGCAGATGGCGCCAGATTGAATCCGGAAAGGCAACACCTCCTACGCCAGCTAAAGGCTGGTGAGAAGGTGCTGACAAAGAACGATCTCCAAGATGCCAACACCAAGCTGGGCGTCGAGCTGAAAGATGTTCGTGCCCAGCTGTCAGACTCCGTTAAGGAGAATCAGCGGCTTCAGTGCGGCATATTTAGTAAGTGCTTGAACGAACCTTTGAAAGAAAGTTCGGCGGGGAAGTCGACTAACAGAGCAATGTCTGTAGATGTGCTAACAGGTCGTCCTACAGAGGAGATGCCCGGTTCTACGGGTGACCTTCTTCCCGAGCTCTCGCAACTGCTCGATCGAGTTCGGCAGGTAATGCAAGACGTCGCGCAGGCCCTGTGGCCATCCATCTCCATGCCCGAAGGTCTTGGAGAGCTTGCGGAGAAGCTAAAGGGAGCACGGTGGTGCTTCCGATTGTGGAAGATATCGGCCTGCCGTCAAGGCGCTAGGGAGGCCTGGGCCATGGTGAAGACGCGGTACACAAAGGCTGACCCCAACCACATGGCCGAGGTCGGTCCTGTAGGGCCCAATGGGAAGGACATCCCTGTAAGCTTAGTATACGGCCAAGTAGAGTTGGCCGCAAAGTATTCCCAGCAGGACTGTAAATTAGACAGCCTGTTAGATGGTATTGAAGAGGAATACAATCAGTCAAAATGACTATGTAATTTAATTGACATTTATAATGCCTTCTAGCCGGATTGTAGATCATTTATCATGGCCGACCTTTTCGCTTCAGCCTCGGGACCTGACGGTCCAGAGTGTGTCCGAATTCCCATGCGGTTATATAGGAACCGAGGAATGCATGGAGACCAGGCGTAGGGGTCATTAGTGCGTGAACAGACAAGTGCCCAACTAGTTATGTTATATTACATGGTTAGTAAGAAACATCTTCTAGGGAGAATAGTTCCGTTAGGGGTTCCTTTCCCTGGGAGGCATGCCCTAAAGTGCATGTCCATGCTGCGAAAAGAAACGTAGGAAAAACATCTAGGGGCGTATAGATAAATAAAAAAAGATCATTAGTTCACCGACCGAATATTCCCTTAAGAATGCTAGCTTTCGACTTCACCCAGTCTGAGGTACACGTCCGGCTGACCCGGCAGTAACAATCGCAGAGGTGCTCCCTTTACCACCTAGCCGAACAATCGGGAACGTAGGGGTAAGCACAGGAGCCAGGCAACCCAGCTTGGCCAAAACTTAAGTCATATTGATGCATATAATGCTGAATAAAAGGTACATGCGGAAGTGTGACACATGTGTTGGGCATGAAGCCCGTATAAATAAGCTTCTGTTTAAAGAAGCCCCCAGGTTTAATGAGCGCGGATAGCGCGTCACTTTATGAGCCTTTGAAGGCTAAGAGAGAGAGAGAGAGAGAGAGAGAGAGAGAGAGAGAGAGAGAGAAGACGAGGAATGTAAGACAGAAATTATAAAAAATGGACAGAGGAAGGAGACGAACGCAGAGTCCGACGCTAGGCATAGAATCTTCGGAGACAGGCTGCATTCCATGGGTTCGGCTCGAGTCGGTTATCCGATGCATCTCGCAGGCGGTACGCTCCACCAGTCAGGACTTGGTCAATTATGAAGGGACCTTCCCACTTGGGCTTGAGTTTGTCCTTTTTCTTGTCCGGTAGTCATAGAACTAATTCGCCAACGTTGTAATTTTTGGCCCGTGCTTCTCTGCTTTGGTATCTTCGAGCCTGCTGTTGATAGAATGCGGAATGGGCTTTTGCCACGTCACGCTCCTCCTCCAATGCGTCCAAGATGTCCTGCTGATCAAGCTCAGCTTCTCTTTCTTCGTACATGCGCACTTGAGGTGAGTCATGAATTATGTCGCAAGGTAAAACTGCCTCTGCACCGTACACCATGAAAAATGGTGTGTATCCGGTGGTGCGATTCGGCGTGGTCCGCAGCCCCCAGAGTACGGAGTCGAGCTCCTCTACCCAGTGCGTGTTAGATTCCTTGAGGGACTGTCAGGACCCCGACTCAAGGCCACATCGATCTAGCATGTAACACCTCATATCACTTTGCGGCCTCACGCACGGTATTCCCACGGGTGTCGCCTTACCTTTGCCCGGGACCGTTTGCGCCTTTTGGCACACGTATATGACAGTGTCGCTAGCATCCATATGATAAGGAGCCCGGGCTGACATGGCTAGTCGTAGACCCAAAGCGGCACAGACTTACAGGGACAGGCATCCATGACCCAGCATCGAACGTGTCGGTCATCAGCGAGTGAATCCAGGCTGTAGCACTGGGCTAGCAGGACTCCGGTGAACCGGGCTGTAGCGGGCTAACAGGACTCCGGTATTCACCGCGTGGCATTTCCCCGAAGGGACAGACACAGGAACGAAGAAGGACACATGCCGGCCAGCCTAAGTGTTCCGGAGCAGTAGCAAGCTACCATGGCTCGGTGGAAACACTAGGAGACATTTCCCCGTAAGAGAGGATACTAAAGATAAACAACTAGATGGTCAGATCCCACACATACCCAGCATTTCAATAACATACACACAATATGCTCGATATGTGCAAATACAACATGGCATCACAACATGACTCTATGACTCAAGTAATCTATTCAATAGGCTCCGAGGAGCGAGATATTACAAACATGGGTCTCATGACCCAACATTCAGAGCATACAAATCAAGCACAAGCGGAAGCTATCATGTCTGAGTACAGACATCTATAAATGAAAAAGGCTGAGAAGCCTGACTATCTACCAAATCCTGCCGAGGCACAAGATCGTAGCTGAGGTATCAAGCTAAACGTCGAAGTCCACGTGGAACTACTAGTGAGACTGAAGTCTCTCTGCAAAAACATAAAATAGGCAAACGTGAGTACAAATGTACCCAGCAAGACTTACATCAGAACTATCTACATATGCATCGTTATCAACAAAGGGATGGTGGGGTTTAACTGCAGCAGGCCAGCTTTGACTCGGTGGCTATCCTGAACTACGACTGCGAGTAACTTTTTGAGGTGGCGCACACGAGTCCACATATTCACCATATCAATACACCACTATGGATCCGCTCCCGTCTCCCTACGAGAACGCCATCCATAGCACTCACGCTTATCTTGCGTATTTTAGAGTATCCACTTTCACTTGTCTATGAACTGATATAAGCAACCCAGAAGTCCTTTTCCGTGGACACGGCTATTCGAATAGATCATATTAACCCTGCAGGGGTGTACTTCTTCACACACGCTCTCACCACTTACCGCCGTTTACACGACATGTACTCGGCAACCTTCAAGCGGAAGCCCAACGTGGGTGTCGGCCACGGCCTGCCTAAACACTCAAGTCTCTAGTCCAGGTTTATCGCCTATTCGGGTTCCATCCATGAGGAGATCCGGCCGGAGTTTCGCTCACAGCCCCAAACGATGTGTACAGGGTTCCGTGACACCAAACGGGTGCCCGGTTTACCCGGCCACGTGCCTACCGCATCACAGCCCACCCCTACGGTCAGCGCTGTCCACGGCCTCCAGCATACTACAAACACCAGAAACTACTTGCAACTCCTGGACAGAGGACAAGGGTGATTAAGAAGCCGAGAGGGTCCATTGGTTTCGGGCCCAATGCGTGGTAGTAGCTGAATCATGGATCACAAACACAGAACTCAGTTCCTGAGGACGGCTGCAATGAGACAACCCACCATGTACTCCTACATGGCCTCTCACCGCTACCTTTACCAAATCGTGTTCACACACTTATCTCACACACAGTAGGACATGTTCACACACCTCTGATTCATCCCCGATGAATCAGACCTGACTCAACTCTAAGCAGTAGCAGGCATGACAAACAAACATGAATGAGTAGGCACAACAGGGCTCAAACAACTCCTACTCATGCTAGTGGGTTTCATCTATTTACTGTGGAATGACAGGTCATGCAGAGGATAAAGGGGTTCAGCTACCGCAGCAAGTAACAGATGAATCGATGTTGTCCTAATGCAGTAAAAGAGAGCAGGAGCGAGAGAGTGGGATTTTATCGGAATGAACAAGGGGGTTTTGCTTGCCTGGCACTTCTGAAGATAACATTGAGTCTTCATCAGTGTCAACGATCACGTCATCGGTATCACGTCTATCGAGAGGGGACAAATACCGGCAACACAGAAAGGAACACAATCAATGCAATGCACAATATGATGCATGATCATGACATGGCAAAATGAATGTGTGTTGGGCTAATGCAACTAAAACCAGATTAAATGGAGTTGGTTTGAATACAAAATTCAAATTCAAACTCCATATGTGATTAAATAAATGCCCTTTAATTGATTTGTGCTAAACAGCAGCTATAAGTTGTTCTAACATGCATGAAAAAGGTACAGATGGATTCCTTGAATTTTTCTGATAATTTTTCATATATAAATTATTTAATTTGGAGTTACGGTTAATTTTCTATGATTTTTAGAAGTTTTAGTTATTTTCTGAATTTCCTGAATATAATTAAATCCAGAAAAGAATTACTGCGTCAGCATGACTTCACAGTGACGTCAGCAAGTCAACGGCGTTGTCCAGGTCAAATCTGACCTGTGGGCCCCATATGTCAGTGTCACAGGAGTTAATCCCGGTCAAACCCAGCGCTGACTGGGGTTTGACCAGGGGTGGGGCCTACTGTCAGTGGGTCAGTGGCTTAACTAAAAGTAGTTATTAACTTAACCAAAGTTAGCAGGGGCCGGGCCCACCTGTCATGGACCTAGGGGAGGTCAAACCCCTGGTCAGCCGAGGCTAACACGCCGGCGGCTCGTCGCCGGTGAAGCCCGAGACGGCGGAGGGGGTCGGAATTCCTCCTCCGGCGACCAAATGGCCGGCGGAGGGCAGCTACGCGTAGCTGGGAGTCGTCCGCATCCATTTGTGCAAACGGCAGGGGCTGAGGTGGCTCGAGCTCACCGGAACGGGGTCCGCGGCGGCGACCGGAGTTCGGGCCAGCGCGGGCACGGGGCTACGCTTAGCGAGCGAGCGAGCTGAGAGGCTGGGCGGGCTCCTGGGAGATCCACGAGCTCGAGGTCGTGCTCGGACGCGAGTTTGGTGACCTGCAACGACGGCGGCGACATCGCCGGCGGAGCCGAGCTCGCGGCTCCGGTGGAATCGAAGCTACAGGGCGAGATCGAAGGGGGAAAGAGGGAGGGGAGGCGTGGGAGCTCACAGCGGTGCCGTAGGGGTGGTTAGCCGGCTCGGGGACGCGACGATGGTGGTGTATTGACGATGAAGATCCTCGGCGGCCGGCGATGGAAACGGCGATGGTGGCGGCGTTGCAGCAGGTCCGGGAGGTCCGTAGCTCAACGAGGAGGTGGAGGGGGTTGTGGCGGAGCTCGGAAGCGGGTCGGGGAGGCGAGGGGAGGCCAGTGGCTACGGTGATGCCCGTCGGCGGCGGCGGTGGTTCTCGGGTGAGAGGAAGAGAGAGCAGGGGGAGAAGAGGAGGGCGAGGGAGTGTGAGAGCGGTGCGGGGCAGCTGCGTGGCTTCGTCCGGGGCATCGAGGGAGTCCGGGGAAGCAGGAGGTGGCCAGCAGGGGGGAGGTGGCGCGCGCGCGTGCCGGCGAGCGTCGGGCACACGCCCTCGTCCTTCTGGCGAGGGAAGAAGACGACAGGGAAGGCGCGGGTGGGCTGGGCCGGCCAGGGGGGGGGGAGCTGGGCCGGCTGGTGGGCTGCACGGGTGAGGCCAGGTATGTTCTCTCCTCTCTTTTATTTCTATTTTAGTTACTGTTTTCTATTTTCTGTAATTGTGTTTGGATTTATTAAAAATGCCAGAGCATTTCCAAAAATCATGCAACTGACTGTGGCCACTGTTTGGAATATTTCCAACGGTAAACATTTCAGTTTGTGATTATTTGAGCATTTAAAATATTATTAGCAATTAAATGCCCAAATGCAAATACTATATAATTTAATTCAAAAATCCAGGAATAGCCTATAAATATGTTCATCATTTTTGGAAGAGGTTTTCACCTTTAACAGAAATTATGAACATTTCCAAAGGGCATTCTGGGTTATTGAAAATATTTTTATTGAACCTAGTTAAATTTCATTTGGTGCTAGGGTTTCAACAATCCCCATTTCAAATTTAAATGAAATTTAAACATGGTGCAACACTCTAATGCATGCACTAGGCATCGTCAGAACTAGGGATGTGACAACTCACCCCCACTAAACAAGAATCTCGTCTCGAGATTCAAGCGTAGGGTAAGGTGAAAGGTAAACGCAACTAGTATAATCTTCACGATCCAGGTTGCACTTCATAGAAACGTTGATTCGATCACCATCTTTGTCTTGCCGTCTTGCTCTGAGAAATCCTGCCAACATGACCTGGAGGGAAAGAGACTCTAGAAGGGTCGATCTTCTCGAAGATCGAACAACTCAGGATTAACTTACGGAATGAGACATAGAACCATCTTTCGGGTTGAGACACGAAATACACATCAATAGGGGTGGAAAGAAACGGATGACGAAGGTTCACTAGGTGGACAACAATTCCACACTTAAGAAGGTGGTAATCGGTTGTCAACGTAGCGAGGAGTTGAGTTGCCATGATACCACAACGAGACACCTTCGGAACCGTGACTCGTAGATATCTCCCCTTAAGTGGCAAAAGAATTACCTTTGATTCAGAGATCATTGAAATTCTTTAAACCAGCCTAAGGCAATTCTCGAGCGATCGTTTGGAGGGGGTCGGTAGAATGGCATACTCGGACTTGGCTGATGTGGATTACCTTGTTGAAGACAACGTAATGGATGAATTTTGCTTATCACCGGAAATGGAAGAGACCCATGGTAGAATGGCACATTGGCGGTGCAAGCTGGGAACAAAATGCAAATGCTGGGAATGATTCTGGTAACTGGGGAAGAACCCAACAATAGAGAGTGAATTCACTGTTGGAGTGGTTATAGCATAACCGAGGAAATCTGGGGCAACCCCAGCTAGTGCCGATGATAAGACGTAGCGCTTGTGCGTGCTCTCAAGAACTTGAGCATTTCCACAATCATCAAGGTTTTACCAACATCCGTGTCAAGGGTCCGGTAACACAACTCACTACCATGATGAATGGTGATGGAGGATGCAGATGCAAAGGAAGATAACACCTTCTCAGATTTCACCTTAGCGAAGCCAAGGAACAAAATCTGGATGATCGACCGAGAGACATTTAGCACTCCGCTTCTAATGTTCTCCTTGATGTGCTAGTGTAACCCATTCATAGAAACGGTCTGGTATCTAGAACATCAAGTAAAGGTCGGACTTCGGGAGCACAAGAATCCATAAGGAACAACTAGGGAGGTAATTCCTACGAGATCCTTATGGGGGGGGTGGCCAACTTCCTCAATCAAGATATTATAATAACAGGTCTTCCGGCTGGGTGTGTTGGCCACGACATCCACTTTACCGGTTATCGAGGGACCAATATTATAGTTCTTGGAGAATGTTCCAACCATCATATCTGCCTGAGATTCAGATCTGGTTGGTGTCAGGATATCCCAGACTCATCAAGTCTAGAAAGAAAAATGAAAGTTTGCAACACAAATCGACGAGATGACGTTGCGAGATTCTCGGGAAATGAACTACGATAGTAAGCTCCAAAACATGAGCTGGTTCTGCTACAAACATGTGAACACGTTGTCCCAGACAAGCATGGCCACGTGGTAGTCTTATAATAAAACACTACCGAGTTCAGGAAGGGAACCATCATCGAGGATATCAAAATCCTTGCATAAGGTATACTCTTAAGAAGGAACTTCTTCTCCTTGAACAAATCAATCAGTGGCTTGGTGTGCTAGGGATACATATAGATTGAAGGTTGCAAGTCTTCAAACCACAGAATTCTTCGCACGTGTGCATGACTGACTTGCGATGATTCCAGAGGAAGCAACATTGACTTTCTCGAGTCCATGGCGGCAACTTGCATCATATGCGCATGAATTAAAGGAAGTCACTACCTTCATCCAAACATATGCTTCATGAGCTAGCATGAACAAATGCTTTCAAAACTTTCCAACACTAGCTTAATGTTCAACAAAATTATGGAGGAGATAAAGATGTTGTCAATGGGCTCAACAACAATTCATCTAGGTTTCCTTTTAAAAGGAATTCCATAGTTAAGTGAACAAGTGATAGCATTGGTCAGACCCAAAAGATATAATGGTGTATGCTCGAGGGATCAACCACGAATAAGACAACATTACGAGCATCGTTGGTACTGATTTGATTTGACGATAGCCCACACTCAAATCAAAGGATTGATAAGACAATAGGTCCAGCAACTGATCACAAGGACCAATCGATGAAGATATCATCTTTCTTCAACACACACTACACAAGAATATCCCTTTGGAATGAACTAAGTCAGACAAGCTTTTATCTTCCAACTCTCCAAGTTGTTGTCCAGCTTAACCAACTAGCTCAGGGATATCTAACACCGATTCTTGGAGAGAAGGTGGTTCACAAGAAAACAACTTGATCACGAACTCAACATAGCGGTCAGGTGACAACCCGGTAACACCTCCAAGAAGATATTTGGAAAGTCACGAACCACCGGTATGTTACTAAGCTCGAGAACAATCTTGCTTTTGAGGGCAAGACGATATGATCAAATGAGTGAGGACTTGACAAGATCCTAACTCATCAATCGAAGGGTGCACCGAAATAAGGACTGGGTAGCACGATCAATCTTAGAATGGTGATTCAATAACCAACATACTAAGAATAAAATTATTATCCTTTAACTACCAAGCAACGAGGTTGCTAGGAGTATTGATTTCACACATCACAATTCATTTGTCGGTATTCCGGTTGCATCAACACGGAACTGAGGAATGAAAAAGGATGGCGAGAAGTATCACTATGTCAAGAATTCACAAAAGGTGGTGCAATTCCCATGAAATTCCTGTCATAAAGAAGGTAATACTTCAGGGTAGAACAGAACCAAGAGCTGGATTGGCATTTGATCTGCGGAATACAACTACTTTGACCCAATCCTAGATATGGATGAGGTACTGGAGTTTGTTTCTCCAAGTCATTCAGGACAGAATGGCTTGACGGACCACAAGAGTAATAGGCATCGATGAACGAATGCACACATAATCTTGACTATCAATTGATAGACGAGGGTCAGAATGCAACTAAAGAGGGACAACTCAAAGGAACATATAACTTTCTGAGTTGTGGATGCATAAATTAGTATGTCGAACCGAGTTCAACATAATTCTTCCGGATAACCCATACAGAAAGGTAGAACTGGCAGAGTCACGATTTATGAATGGAGAACTCCTCAAGAATAATCCTGTTATGATATTTCAGTTCAACGAGGAACTTCTGCCATAAGTAGTTCATGGTATTTGGAAGAAGAAGATACCACGGACTTCAAGGACTATCGCAAAGGTTACTAATATCCTAAAGGCACTAGCAATTACTATCAACATGAAGTAGGTAGAGTGAATCTCGGGTTCAAAACCCAGGGATAGAATACCTACTACTAAGTAGCATCACGGGATGCTTCCGAGAATAAAGGCCAGAATCTTCACACTAGGACACAAATCATGGCTAGACCACTAGATGATCCCCTAAGCACTTAGGGTCATAATAATAATTCCAACATATATGTCGAGGCAATAATTACCTCAACACACCGATTAGTGTGGTTAATCTGGCCCATGGGAACATTGAAACGGGAAGAAAGGATTTGCAAATGCATCAGACTACTTAGAAACCTGGGATGACTCGGACAGCATAACGGCTGTAAATGCTCAGAAAAGATTTGAGACATTCACAAAAATGGTGGCATAACCACTTAGAAGCACAATATCAAGGTTCCGAGATCAACAATTATCATACGGAAGTAGTAGGAACTGAACTGAGACTTAAATCCAACAATCTTATAAGTCTACTGATTAGTAACACGTGATCCTAATAGAAAGAAGAGATAGCCTAGTTCTTAATCCCCGCAGGAAAGATAAGATGACTCAGATCAGAAGGGCATGAGGTATAAGGAGTAAAAAGAGCCTTACGTTCCATCCCACAATCAATTCCCTTATATAACTAAAGAATTTTCTAGACTCAACTTCGACCAGTTTGGCTTGGTAACCTACAGGCAGTCAAGCTCTGATACCAACGCTGTCAGGACCCCGACTCAAGGCCACATCGATCTAGCATGTAACACCTCATATCACTTTGCGGCCTCACGCACGGTATTCCCACGGGTGTCGCCTTACCTTTGCCCGGGACCGTTTGCGCCTTTTGGCACACGTATATGACAGTGACGCTAGCATCCATATGATAAGGAGCCCGGGCTGACATGGCTAGTCGTAGACCCAAAGCGGCACAGACTTACAGGGACAGGCATCCATGACCCAGCATCGAACGTGTCGGTCATCAGCGAGTGAATCCAGGCTGTAGCACTGGGCTAGCAGGACTCCGGTGAACCGGGCTGTAGCGGGCTAACAGGACTCCGGTATTCACCGCGTGACATTTCCCCGAAGGGACAGACACAGGAACGAAGAAGGACACATGCCGGCCAGCCTAAGTGTTCCGGAGCAGTAGCAAGCTACCATGGCTCGGTGGAAACACTAGGAGACATTTCCCCGTAAGAGAGGCTACTAAAGATAAACAACTAGATGGTCAGATCCCACACATACCCAGCATTTCAATAACATACACACAATATGCTCGATATGTGCAAATACAACATGGCATCACAACATGACTCTATGACTCAAGTAATCTATTCAATAGGCTCCGAGGAGCGAGATATTACAAACATGGGTCTCATGACCCAACATTCAGAGCATACAAATCAAGCACAAGCGGAAGCTATCATGTCTGAGTACAGACATCTATAAATGAAAAAGGCTGAGAAGCCTGACTATCTACCAAATCCTGCCGAGGCACAAGATCGTAGCTGAGGTATCAAGCTAAACGTCGAAGTCCACGTGGAACTACTAGTGAGACTGAAGTCTCTCTGCAAAAACATAAAATAGGCAAACGTGAGTACAAATGTACCCAGCAAGACTTACATCAGAACTATCTACATATGCATCGTTATCAACAAAGGGATGGTGGGGTTTAACTGCAGCAGGCCAGCTTTAACTCGGTGGCTATCCTGAACTACGACTGCGAGTAACTTTTTGAGGTGGCGCACACGAGTCCACATATTCACCATATCAATACACCACTATGGATCCGCTCCCGTCTCCCTACGAGAACGCCATCCATAGCACTCACGCTTATCTTGCGTATTTTAGAGTATCCACTTTCACTTGTCTATGAACTGATATAAGCAACCCAGAAGTCCTTTTCCGTGGACACGGCTATTCGAATAGATCATATTAACCCTGCAGGGGTGTACTTCTTCACACACGCTCTCACCACTTACCGCCGTTTACACGACATGTACTCGGCAACCTTCAAGCGGAAGCCCAACGTGGGTGTCGGCCACGGCCTGCCTAAACACTCAAGTCTCTAGTCCAGGTTTATCGCCTATTCGGGTTCCATCCATGAGGAGATCCGGCCGGAGTTTCGCTCACAGCCCCAAATGATGTGTACAGGGTTCCGTGACACCAAACGGGTGCCCGGTTTACCCGGCCACGTGCCTACCGCATCACAGCCCACCCCTACGGTCAGCGCTGTCCACGGCCTCCAGCATACTACAAACACCAGAAACTACTTGCAACTCCTGGACAGAGGACAAGGGTGATTAAGAAGCCGAGAGGGTCCATTGGTTTCGGGCCCAATGCGTGGTAGTAGCTGAATCATGGATCACAAACACAGAACTCAGTTCCTGAGGACGGCTGCAATGAGACAACCCAACATGTACTCCTACATGGCCTCTCACCGCTACCTTTACCAAATCGTGTTCACACACTTATCTTACACACAGTAGGACATGTTCACACACCTCTGATTCATCCCCGATGAATCAGACCTGACTCAACTCTAAGCAGTAGCAGGCATGACAAACAAACATGAATGAGTAGGCACAACAGGGCTCAAACAACTCCTACTCATGCTAGTGGGTTTCATCTATTTACTGTGGAATGACAGGTCATGCAGAGGATAAAGGGGTTCAGCTACCGCAGCAAGTAACAGATGAATCGATGTTGTCCTAATGCAGTAAAAGAGAGCAGGAGCGAGAGAGTGGGATTTTATCGGAATGAACAAGGGGGTTTTGCTTGCCTGGCACTTCTGAAGATAACATTGAGTCTTCATCAGTGTCAACGATCACGTCATCGGTATCACGTCTATCGAGAGGGGACAAATACCGGCAACACAGAAAGGAACACAATCAATGCAATGCACAATATGATGCATGATCATGACATGGCAAAATGAATGTGTGTTGGGCTAATGCAACTAAAACCAGATTAAATGGAGTTGGTTTGAATACAAAATTCAAATTCAAACTCCATATGTGATTAAATAAATGCCCTTTAATTGATTTGTGCTAAACAGCAGCTATAAGTTGTTCTAACATGCATGAAAATGGTACAGATGGATTCCTTGAATTTTTCTGATAATTTTTCATATATAAATTATTTAATTTGGAGTTACGGTTAATTTTCTATGATTTTTAGAAGTTTTAGTTATTTTCTGAATTTCCTGAATATAATTAAATCCAGAAAAGAATTACTGCGTCAGCATGACTTCACAGTGACGTCAGCAAGTCAACGGCGTTGTCCAGGTCAAATCTGACCTGTGGGCCCCATATGTCAGTGTCACAGGAGTTAATCCCGGTCAAACCCAGCGCTGACTGGGGTTTGACTAGGGGTGGGGCCTACTATCAGTGGGTCAGTGGCTTAACTAAAAGTAGTTATTAACTTAACCAAAGTTAGCAGGGGCCGGGCCCACCTGTCATGGACCTAGGGGAGGTCAAACCCCTGGTCAGCCGAGGCTAACACGCCGGCGGCTCGTCGCCGGTGAAGCCCGAGACGGCGGAGGGGGTCAGAATTCCTCCTCCGGCGACCAAATGGCCGGCGGAGGGCAGCTACGCGTAGCTGGGAGTCGTCCGCATCCATTTGTGCAAACGGCAGGGGCTGAGGTGGCTCGAGCTCACCGGAACGGGGTCCGCGGCGGCGACCGGAGTTCGGGCCAGCGCGGGCACGGGGCTACGCTTAGCGAGCGAGCGAGCTGAGAGGCTGGGCGGGCTCCTGGGAGATCCACGAGCTCGAGGTCGTGCTCAGACGCGAGTTTGGTGACCTGCAACGACGGCGGCGACATCGCCGGCGGAGCCGAGCTCGCGGCTCCGGTGGAATCGAAGCTACAGGGCGAGATCGAAGGGGGAAAGAGGGAGGGGAGGCGTGGGAGCTCACAGCGGTGCCGTAGGGGTGGTTAGCCGGCTCGGGGACGCGACGATGGTGGTGAATTGACGATGAAGATCCTCGGCGGCCGGCGATGGAAACGGCGATGGTGGCGGCGTTGTAGCAGGTCCGGGAGGTCCGTAGCTCAACGAGGAGGTGGAGGGGGTTGTGGCGGAGCTCGGAAGCGGGTCGGGGAGGCGAGGGGAGGCCAGTGGCTACGGTGATGCCCGTCGGCGGCGGCGGTGGTTCTCGGGTGAGAGGAAGAGAGAGCAGGGGGAGAAGAGGAGGGCGAGGGAGAGTGAGAGCGGTGCGGGGCAGCTGCGTGGCTTCGTCCGGGGCATCGAGGGAGTCCGGGGAAGCAGGAGGTGGCCAGCAGGGGGGGAGGTGGCGCGCGCGCGTGCCGGTGAGCGTCGGGCACACGCCCTCGTCCTTCTGGCGAGGGAAGAAGACGACAGGGAAGGCGCGGGTGGGCTGGGCCGGCCAGGGGGGGGGAGCTGGGCCGGCTGGTGGGCTGCACGGGTGAGGCCAGGTATGTTCTCTCCTCTCTTTTATTTCTATTTTAGTTACTGTTTTCTATTTTCTGTAATTGTGTTTGGATTTATTAAAAATGCCAGAGCATTTCCAAAAAATCATGCAACTGACTGTGGCCACTGTTTGGAATATTTCCAACGGTAAACATTTCAGTTTGTGATTATTTGAGCATTTAAAATATTATTAGCAATTAAATGCCCAAATGCAAATACTATATAATTTAATTCAAAAATCCAGGAATAGCCTATAAATATGTTCATCATTTTTGGAAGAGGTTTTCACCTTTAACAGAAATTATGAACATTTCCAAAGGGCATTCTGGGTTATTGAAAATATTTTTATGGAACCTAGTTAAATTTCATTTGGTGCTAGGGTTTCAACAATCCCCATTTCAAATTTAAATGAAATTTAAACATGGTGCAACACTCTAATGCATGCACTAGGCATCGTCAGAACTAGGGATGTGACAGGGACCGCACTAATCTGGGTTTGATGCCGCTCATGATGAGACCATTTGCATGTTCGACCTGGCCATTAGTTTGTGGGTGAGAAACGGAAGCATAATCGAGCTTGATGCCCATGTTTTTGCACCAGAGTTTTACCTCGTCGGCCATAAAGTTCATGCCGTTATCAGTGATGATGCTGTTGGGGACGCCGTAACGGTGTACAACCCCGGATATAAAGTCTATCACTGGTCCGAATTCGGCCATCTTAACAGGGTTGGCTTCTATCCATTTGGTGAACTTATCCACCATGACCAGTAAGTATTTTTGCTTGTGGGTTCCGCCTTTAAGGGGTCCAACAATGTCAAGCCCCCAGACCATGAAGGGCCAAGTGATGGGGATAGTTTGGAGGGCGGTGGGTGGCATATGGCTTTGGTTTGCAAAGAGCTGGCAACCGGTGCATTGTTGGAGCGTCTGCCTGAGCCGTCGGCCAATAGAAGCCTGTACGGAAGGCCTTGCTTACAAGGGACCGAGCTGCCGCGTGATGACCGCCGAGTCTGGCATGAATTTCAGCCAGGAGGTTCCGCCCTTCCTCTTCGGAGATGCACCTTTGAAGGACTCCGGTAGTGCTTTTCTTATAAAGCTCTCCCTCGTGGACTTTGTAGGCTTTGGATCGCTGCACTATGCAGCGTGCCTCATTTTGGTCCTCGGGGAGTTCCTGCCTAGTAAGGTAGGCGAGGAATGGTACCATCCACGGGGCGATAACGGCCATTATTATGTGGGCTGAAGGTGTTATTTCGTTGGCAGAGCCTCCGATTGTGTCGGAATGTTCGGTGTCGCGCAGTGCGGTTGGGTCGGGGCTGTTATTGTTCGGCTCTCCTTCCCATACTACGGATGGCTTGAACAGCCTTTCCAAGAAGATGTTGGGCGGGAGTACATCGTGTTTTGCGCCGATGCGTGCCAGGACATCTGTCGCCTGATTATTTTCCCGGGCTACATGGTGGAATTCAAGCCCTTCGAACCGGGCTGACATTTTTAGGACGGCGTTGCGGTAAACTGCCATTTTTGGATCCTTGGCATCAAAGTCTCCATTTATTTGGGATATTGCGAGGTTCGAGTCCCCGCGCACCTCTAGGCGTTGAATGCCCATGGATACTGCCATCCGGAGACCATGTAGAAGGGCCTCATATTCGGCTGCATTGTTGGAGTCCATGTACATAATCTGGAGTACGTATTGAACTGTGTCTCTTGTGGGGGACGTCAAAACGACGCCAGCCCCCAGTCCGGCCAACATCTTGGAGCCGTCGAAATGCATGATCCAATTTGAATATGTGCCGTACTCTTTAGGGAGTTCGGCCTTCGTCCATTCTGCGACGAAGTCGGCCAAGACTTGTGACTTGATGGCTCGCCGTGGCTTCTAAGTTATGTCGAACGGGAGGAGCTCAATGGCCCATTTTGCAATCCAGCCCGTTGCGTCACGGTTGTTTATAATATCGTTAAGTGGTACTTCCGAGGCTACTGTTATTGAACACTCTTGAAAGTAGTGTTGTAGCTTCCGGGATGCCATGAATACCGCGTACGCAATCTTTTGATAATGTGGGTACCGTGATTTGTAGGGAGTGAGGACAGTGGACACATAACAGACCGGCTTTTGAAGGGGGAATTTGTGTCCGTCCGATTCTCGTTCGACGACGAGCACTGCGCTTACAACCTGATGTGTTGCTGCAATGTATAATACCATTGGTTCGCCAATGTTTGGCGCGGCCAGGATTGGGTTTGTTGCCAGTATGGCTTTTATTTCGTCGAGTCTGGCCGTGGCTGCATCCGTCCATTCGAAGTGTTCGGTGCGCCGAAGGAGGCGGTAAAGGGGTAGGGCCTTTTCTCCCAAGCGGGAGATAAAGCGACTTAGAGCCGCCACGCATCCGGTTAATTTTTGTATTTGTTTGAGGTCCTTTGGGATATCCAATTGTGACAGAGCTCGGATCTTGGCTGGATTTGCTTCAATTCCTCTAACGGATACAGTGAAGCCCAAGAGCTTTCCGGCTGGGACGTCGAAAACACATTTTTCCGGGTTGAGCTTGATGTCGTATGTTCGGAGGTTATCGAATGTGAGCCTCAAGTCGTCTTTTAGAGATTCAACATGTCTTGTTTTGATGACCACATCATCTACATATGCCTTCACTGTTTTGCCGATCTGGTTTGCCAGACATGTCTGAATCATGCGCTGATATGTTGCGTCGGTGTTTTTGAGCCCGAAGGGCATTGTGTTGAAGCAGAATGGGCCATATGGTGTGATAAATGCCGTTGCAGCTTGGTCTGATTCTGCCATCTTGATTTGATGGTAGCCGGAATATGCGTCGAGGAAACACAACGAGTCGTGTCCTGCAGTAGCGTCGATAATTTGATCGATGCGGGGGAGGGGGAAGGGATCCTTTGGGCAAGCCTTGTTAAGGTCTTTAAAATTAACGCACAGGCGCCAGGATTTGTCCTTCTTTGGTACCATCACCAGGTTTGCTAGCTTGTCCGGATGTTTTATATCTCTGATGAATCCAGCCTCCAATAGCTTTGCTAGCTCCTCTCCCATGGCATGTCTCTTAGGTTCAGAAAAACGCCGAAGAGCTTGCTTGACAGGTTTGAATTCTTTTAGGATATTTAAGCTGTGCTCGGCCAGCCCGTGGGATTCCTGGCATGTCTGAAGGGTGCTAGGCGAAAATGTCCCAGTTCTCTTGTAGGAACTCTCGCAGTGCGACATCTACATCAGGGTTTAAATGTGCCCCAATGGAAGCTGTTTTATTGGGGTCCGTTGGATGGACCTGGAATTTGACTATTTCGTCCGCCGGTTTAAAGGAGGTGGACTTGGATCTTTTGTCGAGTACCACGTCATTTCTATTCACCGTGGAGCGCAGCGCAGTCAGTTCCTCAGCCGCTAGGGCTTCGGATAGTGCCTCAAGGGCCAGTGCGGCTGTCTTGTTTTCGGCACGGAGTGCTATGTCCGGATCACTAGCGAGAGTGATGATCCTGTTGGGCCCGGGCATCTTGAGCTTCATGTACCCTTAATGGGGTATTGCTTAGAAGATTGTAAACGCTTCCTGCCCTAGCAGAGCGTGATAACCGCTGCTGAATGGAGCCACATGGAACATGACCTCTTCGGACCTGTAATTATCCGGCGTGCCGAACACCACATCTAGTGTGATTTTTCTTGTACAGCGCGCTTCCCGACTAGGGATTATTCCTCTAAAGGTTGTGCTGCTTCGCTCAATGCGGTTCCAGTCTATTTCCATTTTTCGAAGGGTTTCCTCATAAATGAGGTTCAATCCGCTGCCGCCGTCCATGAGTACCTTGGTAAGACGAAAGCCGTCCACTATTGGACTGAGGACCAATGCAGCTGGTACTCGGGCTGTTCGGAATTTAGGTTCATCACTGGCATTAAAGGTGATAGCTGTGTCACTCCATGGGTTTATTGTTGCCACTTGGTAGATTTCGGCAAGGCTGCGGAGTGTCCTTTTTCGCATGTTATTTGATGTGAAAGTCTCGAAGACTGTTAATACCGTATTGTCGTCTCTGGGGTGGCTTTCTGTGGCCTCCAGAATTAGGAGATCTTCGCCAATTTTGGCCACCTGCCAGAGTATCCAACATGCTCTAAGGCTGTGAGTTGGTGTGGAGTCCTCTGTACTATGAATTTTATAGGGTCCATTAAGCCATCCTTCCAATACGGTTCCATGCCCTGTAGAGGGTTTTTGCTTTTTGGTGTTTGATCCGGGTGTCTGGCGATGATGCACCCTTTTATTTCAGACTGAGTTTGTATTCAGGGCCGGATTGTCCCAAAATTTTATTTCGGTTTTCCAGGCGCTTTCCATCGCACAGTACTTTCGTACTATGGATGCCAAGTCAGCGAAGCGTGTAATATCACGGCGACTTATGGCATTGAGGATTCCCTTGTCTGTGCAATTATTGCAGAAGAATGAAATCGTGTCTTCCTCGCGGCAGTCCTTTATCCTGTTCATAACCAGGAGGAATCTGGCCCAGTAATGATGTACTGTTTCTTCGGGCTCTTGCCTAATTTGGGATAGATCGCTAATGTTCGGGTGGGTGGGTGGAATTAAATCCGAAGCCTCACCCCATCCGAGGCTCAGAGGCCGAGGAATTTCCGAACTCGAAAATTTGGATTCCTGGATGTTGTCTAATGAATCCAGTCCGTCGCCTGACTCTAAGTTCAGGTCTTGAGTGATATCCTCCCCTCCGCGGGTATCCGGCTTGGAGGGATCCGGAATCCGGACGTAGCTAGTCCTTAAGATAGATGAGGGGTCGTCGCACTGTCCCTCTACCACGACAACATGATGGGTGACTTGGGGAGAGTTAATCTCTCTCAGATCGGGCTTGGGCCCAATCTGGTCGTAATCCGTAGTGACTCCCAGGGCGGCGATGCGATCCAAGAGCTCGTTTATGGAGGAGAGATCCATTGGATCTAATTGCTTGGCAAGTTCCGAGCTGACATGAAGATTGTTTTCGATGGCTCGAGAGGTCATCATCGGCGCAGAAGCCGAACAGGCGGTCATAAGAAAACCACCTAGCCGGAGGGTTTGGCCGACAGCCAAAGCTCCCTTAGCAACGGTGCCATCTTTAAAGATGGGGCGAGGCATCCTTCCTGATGGCGACGACACAAAGGAACTCTGAGAGAAAGCACCAATGTCGGTGTCAAAACCGGCAGATCTCGGGTAGGGGGTCCCGAACTGTGCGTCTAGGCTGGATGGTAACAGGAGGCAAGGGACACGAAGTTTTACCCAGGTTCGGGCCCTCTCGATGGAGGTAAAACCCTACATCTTGCTTGATTAATATTGATGATATGGATAGTACAAGAGTAGATCTACCACGAGATCAGAGAGGCTAAACCCTAGATGCTAGCCTATGGTATGATTGTGTTGTCCTACGGACTAAAACCCTCCGGTTTATATAGACACCGGATAGGGTTAGGGTTACATAGAGTCGGTTACAATGGTAGGAGATCTACATATCCATATCGCCAAGCTTGCCTTCCACGCCAAGGAAAGTCCCTTCCAGACACGGGACGAAGTCTTCAATCTTGTATCTTCATAGTCCAGGAGTCCGGCTGAAGGTATAGTCCGGCCATCCGGACACCCCCTAATCCAGGGCTCCCTCACACCCCCTCTGCAAGGCGACACAAACTAGTTACTCGTCTCCTTGGAAGATAAATATGCATACTTTCCAGTCTGTGAACACAAAAGAATGAGATTATAACAAAACAACACCACATAATAAAACATGCCGCATCTCTTGCACTTGCACACAATGAAATGAGCATTTACTATGTCTGCACTATGTAAAAACTAGGCATACCTTCGAACTGGATCTCCAGGTACTCTTGGAGAGCCTACTGTAGTGTACAACCAAACCTTTATGTCACCTATGAGTTAGACAAGGCCCCACTACAACAGCCATTAGTGTTTAAATCATTGACAAGCTCTGTTAGAGTGTTATGTCAAGAACAGCAAGTAATCAAAGCAAACAGTCCTAGTATGACTGGCTGATGCAAACAAGCAATTGAACAGATGTGCGAGCAAATCTTACATATCAAGAAAAGAAGCAAAGAAGGAGGCTTAAAGACCATCACTTGACTGACCAGATTTAAGGGGCATTTAAACATCATGTGGAACATATGAACTAACATAAACATTACATATTCCAGATTCTACAATGGAATGCACATGTATTAGGTTATGCCATGTATGATGATGCCTAAATGTACAGATAGCAGGCAGGAGTGATTCATCATTGCACGCACAATTGAATTGCAGGTTAAGGGCCAGTTCGATTCCGCCTTTTCAGGGCATATTGTCAAAATAAGCCATAAAAGATGTAAAGAAGTCATTTTTGAGTTATGGGCTTGGGCTTAACTAATTGCTTTGGAGGGGGGTGTTTCGGGTAGAACCTCACTAAAAATTGAAGGGAAGGGGAATAGTGAAATGACTCTGTTGTCTGCCTATATTACACTTAAAATGCAACTGCTGACACCCGTGTCACACCTGACCCTCAAGTAAAAACCAACACGCAAGCATTCATTGCCCTGCCCGCTTGCATCTCCTCTCCCCTTTCCACTATATGATGAATTGCTATGAGCTGCTTCTGCTGCTGCTATATGATGCATTGCTATGAGCTGCTCCTGCTGCTGCTATATGATGAATTGCTATGAGCTGCTGCTGGTATATGATGAATTGCAGACTGCTATTGCTGTATGATGAGTTGCTATGAGTTGCTGCTGCTGCTATATGATGCTTTCAGGTGGTGCTGCTATACGATAATAACCAGCCACTTGGACCATCAAATTTCAATAAATAATTGTTCTTCATTTAAATGTGGGTCATGCGTTCTTCGTTTAAATTAGGCAATGGGATCTCTATGGAAAACATTGACCAAAGTAGATTGTGCCAAGTAGATGGTATCTTTGTATTTGCATTTTGAGCAAATAGTGATGGTCTATTTTCCTATCATATTAATTACTGCACTGGGTTCAATTTGTGATGTTTTCAAGTCAAATTAATTTCCATATGGGCACTAAAATGAAAAAAAATATAATGCAATCTAGACTTTCCATCGATCATACCAAAGATAAGCTGAAAACGCAATGAAAAGAACTGGTTGGCTTATTACATGGAGCTTATATTCACAGGTGCTTATTTTCTTAGGATAACTCGTAATAATTGTCCCTAAGAAACTTGGCTAATAGAACTGGTATACAAATAACATGTCACGATGATTGCAATGGAGGAGTGACGTACCATGGCACACTGTATAGGCTCACCGTTGCCTCTCCTTTTTTTGCGATGTTCCATGAAATTGCCACATACATCTTGTACTTTTTCATTGTGTAACCCTATCTGCAAGTTGACACGGCTAATTTCAGACATCTCTACATGATACTACATTGCATATCCCTTGCGCATATTTAAACCACCAATTAATGATTGTGTGCGTACCATAAACTAGCCATGACTCTGTATGCTGGACTAGCAGGCACTCTAAGGGAGCCTAATGTAGTGCACTGGAATTCCTACATGCCACCTACGATTTTGTGTAATGTACTGCCCCTGTTCCTAAATATATGTCTTTGTAGAAATTCCAGTATGGACCACAGACAGATGTATATAGATGCATTTTCGAGTGTAGATTCACTCATTTTGCTCCGTATGTAGCCTATAGTGGAATCTCTAGAAAGACTTATATTTAGGAACGGAGGTACGAGGTAGTATCATGTATGACATCTACATATCTAATTTAGCAGTCGGTAGTAGAAATCATTGTCTGCACAAAGGGATTACTGGTCGAAAATCCTAGCAAAGCACGCTGGCAGGCACAGAACAATACAAGAGAGAGAGACACGCTTACAAGATCATAGCAATGCCTTAGTCCAGGATCTTGGTTGGCCAAGCTGTTAGATCTAGAAGAAACATCGTCCTTGTAGTTTTTGCCAGCTACATAACAGGTAACAGCGACCGGTTAGTATATTTGAAGTACATCGGGCAGGTGATGCTGAACGGGTTTAAAGGTGACAAGTACCTAGGCCGTGGCGGGTGCTTGGCATCTCTCTAGACTGTGGGAATCAGGTTAGAAACATCGAGGGTGATGACGCTGCGCTGGCTGTCGGGGTCCGGTAAGGATATCTAGAACCCTCGAGTAGGGTGTTTATGGAGCGGCTCCGGTAGGGTGGAGTACGGTGTGGGCAAAGCGGATCTATGGCCGTGGACGAGGGCGTAGGTGAAGCTGCTCCGGTGGTTGGGTTAAGGATGGTGTCGACGATGCGGATCTGCGGCCGTGGACGGGGCATCAGAAGCTGCTCCGGTGGTTGGGTTAAGGGTGGTGTCGACGATGCGGATCTGCGGCCATGGATGGGGCGTCAGAAGCTGCTCCGGTGGGTTGGATGAGGGTGCGAGGAAGCGGATCTGAGGCCGTGGACTTGTGAGTTGGCAAAGCGGCCCCGGTAGGGTTGAGAATGGTATAGGCGAAGCTACTCCGGTAGGGTTGAGGAAGGTGTCGGTGAAGCGGCTCCGGTAGGGTTGAGGAAGGTGTCGGCGAAGAGGATCAAAGGCCGTCGACGGTGGGGCGGTGGGGCGGCTCCGGGGTGTGTGGATGAAGCGTCTCCGGTGGGGAGTACGAATGAGCCACTTCAGATGCGTGGCGGTTGACGAGAGTACCGGCGTAGCTGATCCGGCGTGGTACAGCGGTGGATGAGCAGTCTACTTGTTTCTAGGGGAGGTGGGAGGGGTAGATGCGGCCGCATAAGCAGATCCGGCGAGGTGGACGCTGCTGGTAGTGAATGGGCTATGGTACGCCGGTGGATGAGTAGTCTAGGGTTTCGAGAGGGGAGGGGAGAAAGGGCGATGAAGTACATACGACGTGATGTAAGATGCTCTGGTGCTGTGGAGTTAGTCGTTTTTGCGGAGGGGGAGAGGAAATGGGGGTGCCGTGCAGTGGGGGAACCAGAAGTTACCAAAGAAGCCCCGACCTATCATGTAGATGAGGGCGGTATTGTAACTATTGGTCTCCATGCACCAAGGACAAAAGGGGGATTTCGCATGCTAAAGACTAAGGTGGCGGAAATTTTAGAAGGATGCGGGAGATTTTGCCGCCCGCGGGATCGTTCGTATCCAGTTTCAACTAATTTTGGACCGTGCTAGTGGGAAGGTCATGCTAGACTATGTACACGGGGCACGCGTCAGCAGTTAATAACTGGTGTGAAGTCCACCCCAGAAAAAAGACAATAACTCGGGATGATGCGCCGATAACTTGGACGTTCACACGGGCGCGGCCAATCGTACGGGTGTAGTGGCGCGTCCACAAAAAAGGATCAAACGCTCAGCCTATGTATTTCTCGTGTAAATAGGTAATTTAGTGCCATTGGTTATTTACTTTAAACATAATGCATTGACGTGTTAGTGTAGAGGCGCACAAAAAGAAATGGATATTGTAGTCAGCTACTTAAAAGTGTTACCTCATATGATTACATAGCCTCCATTTCATAAATTGTGTACCCGTTGAATTCATATATGAATATTACATATATTACTTCAAAATAGAAACTTAAATCATCCAAGACTAATGAATTTGAATGCAAGAGTAACAATGGTGCATGTTCATGATAGCTACATTGGTTGTTTGAAGAAACATCACTGTAACTTTGGCATGCACAACTAAAAAGGCTTATTTAAATAGAAAAAAATGTGATATGTGAGTGTCCAATCTTTATAGCGTTGAATCGATATTGTACCTTTGGCCATGATACGAAGTAGATATTGACTTATGTTCAAGCGATGCACGTCCACGATCGCTAGATAGTGATACGTGAATGAATTGTGCGATCTCTCTCACACGCATACATATCTCATTTCCCTGTGGGCATCGGAATCACACAAGCGCAGTTCGTGTATTTCTCTCCCTCCGTCAGGGTTAAATTCATCTTTCTACCCCGTCCTACAAGTCTCTCACATAGAAACACACACGCTCTCTATGTCTAACACGCCCACCCCTTTAATTCCGCCAACCCACAGCCACTAATGTCTCTCACACATATGCTATCTACTTATCCCTTAATATAGCTAGATATGTGTCACACAAACTTCTTCTCCCTACTAGCAAGATGCCCATGCGTTGCATGGAACATTAAGATGCATTTGTATGAGAAGTTTATCTTGTGGGAGAAAATGATGAATGAGGGAATGCCTTATTTGCAAATGCGGAGAGGGGTGTGGGTATCTTTTTGCAAAATTGCCATAGTTTCCTTCCTGTCCATCGGATATAAATTGGATGGCCTATATTGCAGGATAGCAGGAACACCATCATCACCAACTCTGTTTTTTATAAGAGTAGAGATTTGTGAGTGTCACTGCCCCCCACACACCCACACTTCCCAACACCGAAGGAGTAGGGTGACACCTCGATCTTGATACTAATCTATCGACTGGCTTCTCTCTCAAACATACACACACACACTACCCGGCACCGAAGGAGTAGGGTGGCACATCGATCTTGATAATAATCTATCTACTCCTCTTTCAAACACACACACACACTCGCTAGTTGTGCCTCTGTGACTACAGCGCACACTCTTGATACGTCTTTCTGTCCCTCCCCCCCAACAATGGCAGCAGAAGGGTGACAACTCGATCTGATCATAATCTGTCAATTGGTTTCTCTCTCAAACATTGTATCTTGGTGCCTCGCTCGGTAGCCCCCTCGATATGTAGACTTCTCGCGCGCGCACGACTGTAGTGACGATGACGCTGAACCCAGTGTGCCTTGTTTTTACCGGCCTCATGTGATAGCTTTCACCCTGTTTTCTGTTAATTAACAAGGCAACCTTTTCTTTGTTACTACTAGTGAATCTGAAATCATTCGGGGCAGACATAAAATATATCACTTCAACCCAATTATCGCAGCAACTATTTTAAAAGAAATAAGCTAGCTGCCCGTGCATTGCACGGAACATCAAGATGCATTTGTATGAGTAGTTTATCTTGTGAGAGAAAAGGTAGAACGAGGGAAGGCCTTATTTGCGAACGTGGAGAGACGTGTGGGTATATTTTTGCAAAATTGCCATAGTTACTTTCCTATCCGTTAGATATAAATCCAACGGCCTATATTGCAGGATGGCACGCACACCATCATCACCAACTCTGTTTTCTACTCCCTCCGTCCAAAAATACTTGTCATCAAAATGGATAAAAGAGATGTATCTAAAACTAAAATACGTCTAGATACATTTCCTTTTATCCATTCTGATGACAAGTTTTTCCGGACGGAGGGAGTATTTGTCTTTTTAGAGATTTCAACAAGTGACTATGACCGGACCATACCAACATACTCAAAAAAGTATTCCATAATTTTGATGTTACCCTCTTTTCTTGGCGGTGCAGTGCCATCTGGATACCTCATAAATAAATAAAGTACTACATGATACTAATATATGATACATGGCGCAAGAGTACTAAGTATTATTAATACAGTTTTGCTAGAACTCATCTAGATGAGATATAATTTGGTCTCATTCATCTTTTATAGCCATTGGATGTGATGCTATATAAGATGCGTGTGTGCTAACGTGGGTTGTATTTGTTCTTGTGCAACGAACTGACCACTGCATGTCATGTTTGATAGTCTCAAGTCATTAAAAGCATACAACACTACAGGAATCAGCTACTTTGCCGTCCGCCACGGCGGACGGCAAAGGCATGAACGGCGGATGGCAAAGGCCTTTGCCGTCAGCCGCGGACGGCAAAAGGCTCCGGCAAAGTAGGCTACGGTAAATAGCTACTTTGCCGTCTGCTTCTTGGCGGCTGACGGCAAAGGCCCTTTGCCGTCTGCGGCGGACGGCAAAGAGAGCGGACGGCAATAATTGCACTGTCAGTCTGTTAAGTGGCTAACGGCAGGCCTTTGCCGTCCGCCGCTGACGGCAAATTTTCTAGTGTCTTTGCCGTCCGCCGTATGATGTCATCTACACGTCACTACATGGCAGGTTCCTCTATTTATGTCAAAAAATAAGAAACAACGTGAGAGTTAATGCACCATGCCTATGTGTTTACTATTTGGTTTTCGTAAGATGACTTAATACTCCCTCCTTTCCGGTTTATAGGGCTTATCTCAAAATTTTAGTTTTTCCATTTTATAAGGCTCAATTTGGTTGTTCCCCATCACATGTTCAGACTTCAAGGTGCATTAAATCATTGCATGCAAGTATTAAGAGAAAACTGACCAATGCATGCATGCATTGCGATTAATGCATTCGTAAACATAATTTTTTGAGGAAAACAAGAGCATTAATTGGGTGCTTTTGCAAACTACAAAAAATATTCCACCACTCATCATCTACCTTGGTTGATGAGATTTTTGAATTGAGCCTTATAAACTGGAAAGGAGGGAGTACTCACCTAGACGGAGGGAGTATTCGATTTGACAACGGACGGCATAGTTCCCGATACGGCTTTAATGCAGACGAGGGAGGGAGTAGCGGTTCCCGATATGTTGAATGGCCAATGCATCCTTCTTCAATTAATGCATGAGGGAAGTAATGGGAGGGGGTCCGGGAAAAGAGGTTGCACGATGTGAATGCAACGCAGTTTGCCCTCATTGCCCTCATATAAAGGCGCCCCTCCATTCCAATGCATCTACAACATCGTATGCACCTAAGCATTTGCCTAGGCACCTACACTAAGCGCAAAAGAGCTCACTCCAGACCCATGGCGGCGATGCTCCTGAGTGGCCAGCGGCTGCGCCAGATGGTCCACGACGCCGGCCTGCAGCATGGCACCGAGGATCGTCTCAAGACAGTGTTGGAGATCGGCTGGTGGATGGCCGCCTTCGACGCCAACTACGACTCTAAGTTGGACCAGATGATCGTTGCCACTAGCAACAAGTTCACCGCCCTCAAGAAGCTCGCGGACGACATCGCCGTACTCCTCCAGCCCGCGCGCCCGGGCTCCTCATTGCCTACCACCCTAATCGGCCTCCATGGCCGGAACCTCTTTCAAGCACTGGTGGCCCTACGATTGCCCGCCGATGCCATGAAGAATGTCCACCTAGAGGTCGCGCTCCCCCCGAGGCGCCTCGCCCTGCAAGAATTCGTCGACCTACACATCCACATGTATGAGGAAATCATGTACATAGGTATCTACAAGGCCAGTGAGGACGCTACAACGTTGGCCTTCCTCAACCGGCTGGAAGCCTTGGATGCCTTTGCTGAGAAGCACCTCGACCTTGCCACAAAAGCCGCCGCTCCTTCGCCGCCGGTCGGTGGCCCAGCGCACTAAGTTGAGGAGGAGGAGGTCGTATGTTCATGGATCCATCTTTCTTCTTGCCTTCTGTAACCACCACTGCGGTCGCATCATCGTGGCCTTAATTCTTATTGTGCTGTTGCATTCTCGTTCCAGTCAATACCGACATGTGCGACCCCTTTGCTTAATTATATGCATCACTGTAAGTAGTACTCCATCCGTTAATTTATATGTTGTGCTTACCTTTTCCATCAACTTCGTGCAACGCGTGGACATCTTGCTAGAAACACTAGAATATGTCTATATAATCCGTATGTGATAGTCCATTTGAAATCTCAAAAAGAAAAATATTTAGGTACGCAAGGAGTAATATATTAGGAGTATATCAAAACAATAGTGATTTCTTTCAAGTTTGTGAACAAATACTACTATTCTACTACTTTGGATCCGTCGCAACGCACGAGCACATTGCTGGTAAAAGGAAAAGGCCTGCCGCGTTCGCGTCGCACCCCCACACGCCCGGGAATCGGGAGTACAACACGGCCCGTCCGGCACGATACATGGCTTAGGGAAGGCGTGTTGCCTAGCATTTTCACTTTCATGTGGGACCGCCGTTGAGCAAACCGACACCCTGCCCGCCGCCGGGTTGGAAAAAAGAAACGAGGGGAAGATCTAGCTGTAGCACGGAAGCCAAGAAATTTGCTGCCAGATGGGGCTCGTTGATAGAGTAGGAGCATTCCGTACTAGTACTACTCCTACTAGTACCAAGTTTGTACTCCTAATACTATATTACTAGTACTACCACTATACAACTAGTAGGTACGTGCACGACACAACATCGTAGGAACAAAAAACGGGAAGATCTTGTTTTGGGTGATTTATCTTTTTTTTCAATCAACGTAGTATGAATAATATGATGTGGGGGGGGGGGGTTGGGCACCCATGAAGCTTATGTGGCTTGGTTGCATGGCTACGAAAGGTTAGAGAAAAAAAATAAGATAATGTGTTTAGAGTGCACTCCACTAAATAGATATATATACTTTGGATCCATTGCAACGGACCGACACATCTATATCTATACCCCCTATATAGTGTGTGAAAAACTTTAAAAGTTGGTCGTTGGATGAAGCCAATCCGACGGTAAAAAGATGGCAAATCCGAGCACTACTGGCCGCTGGATATCATCCACCAGATTCTGCCACATGTATAATCTAGAAGACTCCATGGTTGAACTTAATTCATGACTAAGGGCCTCTTTGATTCATAGGATTGCAGAAACATAGGAATAGGAAAAAAGTAGGATTGGAATGGCATGTTCATTGGATTCCTATAGGATTTGAGTTTGTTTGATTGTGTCACATGAAAAACAAAGGATTTCTTTCAAGAGGTTGGAGTGCATGTTAGAATTCCTGTGAAACGTAGTACAGATGAATCCTTAGGAAAATATTCTACATGATTCAATCCTACGAATCAAACGACCAACGTAGGAAAAATTCCTAAGGATTCTAATCCTTCAAAGATCCTATGAAAATCCTTTGAATCAAACAGACCCTAACTTTGCCACAACTAAGCTTAGGCAAAGTTATTAGTTCTTCAAAATGAGAGAAACAAGTTGGCAAGCCTAAGGGAATCTTGCCACATTTTTTGTGTGTATGTCATGTGGGGCCTTAGTGTGGCTTGCCTAAGGTGTGGCTTGAATCAAACACTCGCCTAAGTTAATCAAACTTGCCTAACCTTACATTCCACCAGATTTTGCCACATGTTAGAATCCAGAAAGCTCCACATGTAGAAGCATAATACACAAACCGCCAGAATCTCATGCGTGCAATGCACATGTACCTTACTAGTACTGTTGGTAGTAGTAAGAAACAAATTCCAGTTTTGGCACGAGCTCGTACTGCGGGAGCACCACAAGGCCTGCCGCAGGAGTTACATTTCCCTCTTGGAGCCCACGGAACCGAACTTCAGTGGCTTAGTGGTAGAAACAAGAAACGCGATGGTCGCCATGGTTCAACTTCCATGGACAAGCTGTCATGTCTGCTAACACATGTATATCAAAACTAGAGTGTTTATATTTCAAGCATGTGAACAAGTATTATTCTACTACTTTGGATCCATTGCAACGCATGGGCCAGCACATTGGTAGTAGTAGTAGTGTCCATCTCTATCTCTAGAGGCCTTCCCTCATTCATCATTTTCTCTCACAAGATAAACTACTCATACAAATGCATCTTGATGTTCCATGGAACGCACGAGGATGTTTCCTTGGGGGTCTCTCTAGCGCGGCATGGCCGTAGTTGCAAGTTGACGCCCCTTGAGATGCCGACGTTGAGGGGCACTCGGATTTCCTCCGATGAGCAGGTAAGATGAGTTTGATCATGTAGTAAATGCATTCTAAAGACTACTTTCGTGTCCATTTCCTAATTCTCCCCCTGCCCACTGTTTCACAGGTTAGGTTCGGTGCGAGTGGAGATTGGCTTGCATATGTACGGGAGGGTACCAACATCAATTTGCACAACATTTACAACGGTGAAACCGTTCCCATAGAACCTTTGTCCAACATTGGGATCAACCATGCAACGGGCCACCGCATGAATAACATGTGGACCCGATAGGTGACTGGTCCACATGTAATGCAACCTTTGAGTCATAACATGTGGACCCGATAGGTGACTGGTCCACATGTAATGCTCCCGTAGGCGGAGGGACAGTGGGGACAAGAGGGGTGAGCCGCAGGTCAGGGGACGTGTGGTGTCATGGGTTCGAGCGGCGTCGTGGGAATCGCGGGTGACTGTGGTAGAAACTTGATGCTCGCCGCATTTTAGGTGGCCCACATGTCATGGACACAAAGGCAGAGGGGCGGTGCGGCCGAGAGGGGTGAGGCGCACGTCGGGGGGCGTGGTGCCGTGGGTTGGAGAGGCGTCATGGGAATCGCGAGATGAAACGTGATGGTCGCCGTAGTTGAACTTCCATGGACAAGCTGTCATGTCTACGGACACATGCACTGCATACCGATCACTGGAAGGAGTAGCAGAGAAAGCTATATACGCGGATAAATAGTTCCTTATAGTCAAGCGGACCCACGCTACTACTCTGTTCCAAAGACATGCACACCATCAAAATAGTCCATCTATATCAATATACACCGAGAGGGAATAATTTTTTTTACAAGAGAGGAAATAGTTCATCCATCCATAATGCCCTCCTGCAGGTGCAACCTTTTCTTCTTCTTCTTCTTCTTCTTCTTCTTCTTCTTCTTCTTCTTCTTCTTCTTCTTCTTCTTCTTCTTCTTCTTCTTCTTCTTCTTCTTCTTCTTCTTCTTCTTCTTCTTCTTCTTCTTCTTCTTCTTCTTCTTCTTCTTCTTCTTCTTCTTCTTCTTCTTCTTCTTCTTCTTCTTCTTCTTCTTCTTCTTCTTCTTCTTCTTCTCATTCTTTGTGGGAGACGGCTTCGCAACAAGCTCTTTTGACCTTGTAGATATCTCGAAACTCACACGGGCATCGAGGGCAGCATATTTTATCCGCTCGTATGTCAAGGGATAACTCTCCCATCCAGACGACCTTAATGCCACCGTATCGTCACCCTTCCGAAGATTTGTACCGAGCACAAAATTTGCTACGTCGAATAGGGATGGTGTCTGTTTATCACAAACTTCTATAGGAATTTTGATTCTGGTTTGTAGGTCAGCGATGCTATTCAAATGAAGGTTGTACAGCTCCAGCTTTTGTTTGTCCCCTTCTATGGCTGCCCCACAGAACTATACGTCCTCCCGAGACAAGAAATCGTGAAGCTCACCTAGTATGGAGGGCGAGTGTATGATGTGGTACACCAAAACATCATCTTCGAAGCACAGCTGAAGGACGGCGGCGCGCTGGATCTTCCCAAGGGCACGCTCCGTGTACTCTGCGTCGAGACCGATGACCCTCGTCTCTACCTTTTCGAGGAAGTTGGATACATTGTTGAAACACTGCTGAACAACCCTTGGGTGGACGGTGACGGTGGCAACTATGCACATCGATCCTTCGACGAGGACATGTTGGACGCTAAAAACCTGCATCTCGATCTCTATCGCCATTTGGAACCGCTGGAACGGAGGGCTATTGAGGGAGTCCTGGATTACGGGTCTCTGGACAGCCAGACTATATCCTTTGGCCGGACTGTTGGACTATGAAGATACAAGATTGAAGACTTCGTCCCGTGTCCGGATGGGACTCTACTTGGCGTGGAAGGCAAGCTAGGCAATACAGATATGTATATCTCCTCCTTTGTAACCGACCTTGTGTAACCATATCCCTCTCCGGTGTCTATATAAACTGGAGGGTTTTAGTCCGTAGGACACAATAACATACAATCATACCATAGGCTAGCTTCTAGGGTTTAACCTCTCTGATCTCGTGGTAGATCTACTCTTGTACTACCCATATCATCAATATTAATCAAGCAGGACGTAGGGTTTTACCTCCATCAAGAGGGCCCGAACCTGGGTAAAACATCATGTTCCCTGCCTCTTGTTACCATCCGCCTTAGACGCACAGTTCGGGACCCCTACCCGAGATCCGCCGATTTTGACACCGACATTGGTGCTTTCATTGAGAGTTCCTATGTGTTGTCGCCGTTAGGCTTGATGGCTCCTATGATCATCGATAACGATGCAGTCCAGGGCGAGAGTTTTCTTCCCGGACAGATCTTTGTGTTCGGCGGCTTCGCACTACGGGCCAACTTGCTTGGCAATGTGGAGCAGATCGAAAGTTACGCCCCTGACCACCAGGTCAGGTTTGGAATCTTAAACTACGGCCGATATCCGCGGAGACTTGATCTTCGGCGGATTCGAGCCCCTGCCTTGTGTGTTACGCAGTCACGATGAGTACGATTTAGCTCTGCCATCGGACAGTGTTCAAGAAATCACACCGGCAGCCGCTCCGACCCTTAATTCGGAGCCAGGTGCGCCTCCCATGGACGGGTGGATAGACCCCGTGACAGAGGCCGCACCCCCAACGGCGATCGAGCTGAATATCGATCTTACCCTTCACGAGAGCCGTGTTGTTTAACTGCCGGATACTTCTCCGGCCACGGACTCCGAACCGCCTGCACCCATTCCTATCGAATCCGGTTGGGCGCCGATCATGGAGTTTACCTTCACGGATATCTTTCAGCACTCGCCCTTCGGCGACATACTGAATTAATTAAAGTCTCTCTCCTTATCAGGAGAGTCCTGGCCGAAATATGTCCGACAGGATTGGGATGCGGATGATGAAGAAATTCGCCGCCCACCCACCACCCACTTAGTAGCCATTGTCGATGACTTAACCGATATGCTCGACTTCGACTCCAAAGACATCCATGGTATGGACGACGATGCAGGAGACGAACAGGAACCACTGCCCACAGGGCACTGGACGCCCACTTCATCACATGATGTATATATGTTGGACACACCAAAAGAAGACGACGACGAGGAATGGAAGGACGCAACAAAGGGTTGTCCCCTCGAGAAGCAGTCCAAACGGTGACGCAAGTGCCGCTCCAAATCTCGCCTCGGCAGAAACAATGATCATATAGACCCGGCGTTAGAGTAGGGTGAACCATCGCCGGACCACGGCAACACGGAAAATCAAACCGAACAACCCGACTCTGTCAAAGATAATAGTCCGGACGACATCACACCGGAAAGACACCCGGAGCAACAGAATGCCCGTCAAAGGCTCGTTGCCACCGCGAGGAGTCTAAAAAAGCAGAAGCAAAGGCTCAAGGCTATGCAAGACACACTCAAAATTAGATGGAGTAAAGTGCTCAACACAGCAGCGAAGTACGACGGTAATCACCCCACCAAGAGCTACTCGAAGAGGAAGTTGCTACCCGAATTCGATGAGGAGGCCTTAGATCCCCCGCAACCAAAGATTAAAACGGCCATCTGGCCGGATAGACGACCTCACGGCCAACATAGAGCGGCAAGCAACGCCGCACATAAGCAAATACGCGATCCACGCGAGGGCTCGCATCGAAAGGACGGCGCAACCAGATCCATCTATGGATCACGCAAGCGCGCTCCAGCATATGATGCAACACAACAAACATTCGAACAGCCCGGTACACCCAGATACAGGGGTGCCGCACACCCCCTATGTTTCACCGATGAGGTGCTGGACCATGAATTTCCAGAGGGATTCAAACTCGTAAACATAGAGGCATACGACAGAACAACAGACCCAGGGGTCTGGATTGAGGACTATATCCTCCATATCCATATGGCTCGAGGAGATGATCTCCACGCCATTAAGTATTTACCCCTCAAACTCAAAGGTCCAGCTCGGCACTGGCTTAAAATCCTCCCCAAAAGCTCCATTGGAAGCTGGGAAGAGCTCGAAGACGCTTTTCGGGCAAATTTTCAAGGGACTTACGTCCGACCTCCAGACACGGTCGATTTGAGTCATATAACTCAACAACCCAGAGAGTCAGCCTGGAAGCTTTGGAACAGGTTTCTTACTAAAAAGAACCAAATAGTCGACTGCCCGAACGCTGAAGCCTTGGCAGCTTTTAAGCATAGCGTCCACAACGAATGGCTTGCCAGACACCTCGGCCAAGAAAAGCCGAGAACAATGGCAGCATTAACAAGCCTCATGACCCGCTTTTGCGCGGGTGAGGACAGCTGGCTAGCTAGATGCAGCACCAGCGACCCAAGTACATCCGAAGTTAGAGATGGAAATGGGAAATCACGACGCAACAAAAATAATACGCGCCGGAATAAAGAAGACAACCCGAAGAGCACGGCAGTAAATGCCGGATTCAGAAGCTCTCGGCCAGGTCAGCAAAAGCCACCCTCTAAAGGTAGCAGAGACGAACTGTCCAGCTTAAACAAAATTCTGGACCAAATATGTCAGATTCGTAGCTCCCCTGGCAAACCCGCTAATCATACCCACAAAGAATGTTGGGTCTTCAAGCAGTCCGGCAAGCTCAACGCCATACACAAGGGGGAGGATACACCAAGCGAAGACGAGGATGAGCCTCTCAAGCAAGACACTGGGGAACAAAAGAAATTTCCACCAGAAGGCAAAACAGTGAACGTGTTACACGTGATCAAAGGGAAAAACAAAGCGGCACTCCCAGAGAAATATGCCCAAGGGCCTATCACCGCGGAGTCTTGCCACTGGTCGTCTCAACCGATCACTTTCGACCATCGGGATTACCTAGCAAATATCCGGCGTGCAGGATGGGCTGCCTTGGTATTAGACCCAATAATTGACGGATACCACTTCACACGAGTCCTGATGGACGGTGGCAGCAGTCTAAACCTGATATATCATGACACAATCCACAAAATGGGGATAGACCCAACGAAAATTTGCCACAACAATACTACCTTTAAAGGAGTAATGCTAGGCCCAGGGGCTCATTGCACGGGCTCCCTACTACTATAGGTTACATTCGGCTTCCCCGATAACTTTCGTAGTGAAAATTTAACATTCCACATTGCTCCGTTCAAAAGTGGCTATCAAGCACTACTTGGACACGAAGCTTTTGCTCGCTTTAATGCAATACCGCATTACGCTTCCCTCACGCTTAAGATGCTTGGTCCACGTGGCATCATTACAGTAAATGGAAATATTGAGCGATCCTTGCGCGCCGAAGAGAGGGCGACTGCCTTGGCAGCCGCACACTAAAAACGGCCTCACCAACTAAAGCATTTGATAGGTCGTCAAGACCACGGACACGGTTAGACGAGTCCGGCGCAGCTATATGTAACTCACACAGGTTTGATAGGCCACACCCCTATTACAGATACAAGGGGCTCAACGCGCGCAGACAAGTGGCAATTTTTACTCATCTTGAATTATACATGGTTTCTTCAAACCTACCTTTTTGCACGACAAATTTTCACCTAAGTTTCTCTCTTTTACAGATGACCATCGTGCTACACCCGTCCAGGATACGACACAATGGAGACACAGGCGCAGACGTGCAGCAGGGACCCGTTCCAAGGATTCTTTTTAGATTAAGACCCTGCATAAACCTTTTTTACTGTCTCTTGTTGATACACATCCCTTGGATTCTCAGTACAATTGAGAAGGATGTTGGCGTCTTGGCATGTGGCCACGTCAGAATAATGCACGTTCCTGGACACCAGGGGCTTCCTACAAAGGGCACTGTTTAGGCCCGGTTTACACCATAAAGACCGAATACCTTAGGGAGTGTTCGGCGTCGCGAGTTTGGCCTTATATGCATCAGCTCCGAATCATGTCTTTGGTAAAATGTTGGGTTTGCCTGGCTCTTGTGTTTTGCTGCCTTACGTTCCGCTCTATCGGCTAAGGCGGCACCAGGAGAACTGCTGCGATTGTGCCCTGGTTCATCTGGACAAGCACCTCAGTAGAGAAAGCCGAAAACTGACTGTCATGATATATCGTGAGACTGGTCAACCACTCGATGACCTATCAGAATGTTAGAATTCCTCCGCCTTAATGAAGGGCCGTTTACCAGCCAGGCATGTACGCACCCCGAATTCGGATGAGTGCGGAGCCACCAGGGGCTATATAGTAGCCCCACTGTCAAACTCCTATGGCTAAGTGAAAGTGTTAAAACATTATAGTCTGGTTGCCTAGTTCACTGCGCCATCACCTCCTTATTAGGACCAAGACGTTGGATTAAGTGTGAATACGCATCTTCTGCGAACACCCCCGCATTATATGCGTGGGGGCTGAAGCCAACGACTACAATCTTTCAGGTTATACACATGTATACATAAACGGCCGCACAGGAGGCATCATATTACTTTTAGGCAAAAATATAAATACAGCCTTGATAAATTTCATAAAAACATTGTTTTTACAATGGGAATACATGTCACTCAAACATAATATTCTTCGAGCACTGGGCCTCTATCAAACAAGCACCCTCAAGAACTTCTTCAAAATAGTGCTCGGCAGCCACTCGGCCTATGGCCGAACCCTGCGCTGCAACAGCGGTAGCATCCATCTCTGCCCAGTATGCTTTGACACGGGCAAGGGCTATCCGCGAGCCTTCTATACACGCCGACCTCTTCATCGCATTGATGCGCGGGACCGCTCCAAGGAACTGTTGCACTAAGCTAAAATAGTTGTTCGGCTTCGGTTTTTTGGCCACAGATGATCGACGACGGACCTCATGGCGAGTCCGGACAATATATTGAGTTTGGCCCATTCGGCTGGCCGGTCAGTCAAGGGAAGCGGACGCTCTGGAACGTTGAACTGTGATCAGAATAGCTCGTCCACTTCACAATCTGTCTGATCTCGGAAGTATTCGGCCGCATCGACAGCACTCGCCGTCAAATCCAGATATGCGTCTGCCGAACTCCACAGCCGATCCAGAGGGGCATACCGCGGATCTCCGAACTTCCTCCGCAGCAAAAAGGGCTTCCCAGCCACAATATCAACAGCTTTGCGCAGCTCTTCCTTCTTTGCCCTCATGGCAGAGCGGGTGTCTTTGGCCGCCATCGTGGACTTTTCGAGGTCCGTCGCCTTCACTTGGTTTTCTTCTTCAAGGAACTGGCAACGGTCGGCAATGTATTTTAACTTTATAGCCATCTTGGCCATCTTTTCTTTGCTCTCGCAATGCGCGGCCTTCTCGGCTCTTAAGTCTTCGGCCACCTTTAAAGCGGCCGCATTACTAATCCTTGTTTGTTCATTGGCTCGGGCAAGTCCCGCCCGAAGGGTCTCCACGGCGGTAGCTCCATCTGCAGTCACAACATATTAAAGATACTGGCATCATGCTGCTCTTACTATGTGACATTGACCGGAAAAACATTACTTACCCTGTGCCTCGTCAAGCCGCTTGTTAACAAGCTCGATGTCGGCATCTGCCGCATCCAGTTGCCGCTTTAGTTCGGCAAACTCATTAGTCCGGCCAGCCACCGGAGCTCCCATCACCTGCACATAAAGCGGTATGATTATTACCTAGGACTACGATCCTCTGTTCGCCGCCGTTCTCGACAACGACTAGAGTCTCAGGGGCTACTATCTACACAGGGCACACCTAAAAATGTGCGGTACTATCAAAAAGTATATCATTTCACGTACCTCAAAGCCCGTCAGTAGACTCATAAAGGCTCCATGCAATCCGCTTTCAGCGAACGATATTCTTTCCATCACTGTACCCATCAACGTACGGTGTTCTTCTGAGATGGCCGCTCGCTCCAACAGCTCCCTCAGTATGTCCGACCGAATACCAGACGGTGCCGGACTCTTTTGTTTGCTCTCTTCAAGAGCCGGACGCTGGGGACTACGGGTGACTATAGGATTATCTTCTGGCCTCACCGGATCCGGAGAGGCCCTCCTCGACGACACTTCAAGGTCACCCGCTTCTTGGGCGGGGGAGTCTGGGGGAGGCGTTTCGCTCTCCATCATCTCCGGAAGAAGATCCCCCGAAGACGAGCTCTGCTGAGAAGGGCTAAAATCCGAAGTGTAAGATAAACACTTCGGTTATTTTCCTTAGAGGTAAGGTAGTATATCTCCACTATTAAAGTACTTTTCGATTACTTACATCTCGTTGGAGGGCTGATCCTCGCGTAGACTTTGTGCGAAAAAAGGACCCTCCAAGGCAGGACCCTCTAGTGGAGACTTCTTCTCCCGTTTGGAAGCCTCGGTTTCCGGATCTTCAGAGGCAGTCCTCTTCCTTCCCCGAAGCGAGAGAAGGTCAGGTTCTTCCCCTTGGTTATCCTCCTTGACGGAGGCGCTCACTCCCTCGGTTGGAATTGGTAGCGATGGGGGCCCGCTTTCGACCTCATTATTCCCCCCTTTGTCTTCCTTTGAGGTCTCCAGGAAAGGTGCTAGCTCGAGCATCTTTTCCAGTACCAGATTCTCCAAACCCTCAGGAAGGGGGGCCGAACACCGAATCATCTTCGTGCCTTGTTAGCCAGTCCTGGTCAAAAAGCAATTTCTCAGAATGATGTCGTGGTAAATGAAAGATGGTGTGTTCGGCTAAAGGATTACTTACTTGGTCAGCGGTACAGTTGCTGCTCAGGCCCACGTCCTCGGTAGTATCCGGACACTCTATTTGGGGTTCGAAGAATGATTTGTACATCTCCTCGTGCGTCAGGCCGAGGAAATTCTGAATAGTATGCGACCCTTCTGGGTTGAACTCCCACATACGGAGGGGCCAACGTTTGCAAGGCTGGACTCGACGAACCAGCGTGACTTGCGCCACCGTAACCATACTAAAATCTCCTTCGAAGAGATCTTGAATGCGGCTCTGCAGTATAGGCACGTCCTTGGCTGGACCCCAGCTCAGTCCTCTGCTAATCCATGACATCAGTTATGGTGGAGGGCCCGAGCGGAAAGCAGGGGCAGCCACCCACTTGGCACTTCTGGGAGCTATGATGTAAAACCACTCCTGTTGCCATAATCCGGACACCTCTGGAAAGGAACCTTTTAGCCACGGAGCTCCTGCTATCTTGCTTATTGACGCGCCTCCGCACGCTGCATACTGCCCCTCAGCCATCTTCGGCTTCACTTCAAAGGTCTTGAGCCACAGGCCAAAGTGAGGGGTAATGTGGAGGAAGGCCTCACACACGACAATGAATGTCGAGATGTGGATAAAGGAGTCCGGGGCTAGATCATGGAAATCTAGCCCGTAATAGAACATCAAACCCCTAACAAAGGGATCCAGGGTGAGGCCTAGGCCTCGGTGGAAGTGGGAGATGAACACAACGTTCTCGTTGGGTTCGGGAGTAGGGACGACCTGCCCTCAGGCAGGCAGCCGATGCAAAATGTCGGCGGTCAGGTATCTGGCCTCCCTCAACTTCTTGATATCCTCTTCCGTAACGGAGGAGGGCATCCACCGGCCTTGAACGCTAGATCCGGACATGATTGAAGGTCCGAAGCACCTGACCTGGGCTTTGGGTGTTAGAACTCGAGGCGGGGGAAGGATTCGATTGAGCACGGGAGGGAAAAAAGTAAAAGCCTTGTCCCTTTATAAAGAGGGTGAATATCAAGCGTCCTCTCCGTGGCTGTTTGGGACTTGCATATAATCTAGGAGTCCTAGACACAGTTGGGTTACCCACAACCGTATTGATGAGATGTAACACCCTCGATGCGGCTATATCTCCCACATGTCGAAGCACGACTTAGAGGCATAACCGCATTGAAAGCAATGTCGCAAGTGAGGTAATCTTCACACAACCCATGTAATACATAAGGGAAAGAGATACATAGTTGGCTTACAATCGCCACTTCACACAATACATGAATAAAGCATTACATCAACCAGATACAATCAAGGTCCGACTACGGAACCCAAAATAAAAGAAGACTACCCCAAATGCTACACAGATCCCTGATCGTCCCGACTGGGCTCCACTGCTGATCAACTAGAACGAAACAACACAAAGGACAAGATCTTCATCGAGCTCCTCCTTGAGCTTGGTTGTGTCACCTGCTCGGTAACGTCGGCACCTACAAACTGGTTTTGGAAGTATCTGTGAGTCACGGGGACTCAGCAATCTCACACCCTCGCGATCAAGACTATTTAAGCTTATAGGAAGGGTAAAAGGCATGAGGTGGAGCTGCAGCAAGCTACTAGCATATATGGTGGCTAACAATGCAAATGAGAGCGAGAAGAGAAGGCAAAAGCATGGTCGAACAACTATGATCAAGAAGTGATCCTAGAACAACCTACGTCAAACATAACTCCAACACCGTGTTCGCTTCCCGGACTCTGCCGAGAAGAGACCATCACGGTAACACACGCGGTTGATGCATTTTAATTAAGGCCAACTTCAGGTTTTCCACAACCGGACATTAACAAATTCCCATCTGCCCATAACCGCGGGCACGGCTTTCGAAAGTTCAAAACCCTGCAGGGGTGTCCCAACTTAGCCCATCACAAGCTCTCACGGTCAATGAAGGATATTCCTTCTAGCGGGAAGACCCGATCAGACTCGGAATCCCGGTTACAAGACATTTCGACAATGGTAAAACAAGACCAGCAAAGACACCCGAATGTGCCGACAAATCCCGATAGGAGCTGCACATATCTCTTTCTCAGGGCACACCGGATTGTCCAAGGTTCCGGTAGGCCAGTCCAGAGTTGCCCCTGGTGGCCACTGGCAGCTGACAGGTTGGACCAACACTCAGAGGAGCACTGGCCCGGGGGTTTAAATAAAGATGACCCTTGAGTCTGCAGAACCCAAGGGAAAGAAAAGGCTAGGTGACGAATGGTAAAACAAATGTTGGGCCTTGCTGGAGGAGTTTTATTCAAGGCAAACTGTCAAGGGGTTCCCATTATAACCCAACCGCGTAAGGAACGCAAAATCCGGGAACATAACACCGATATGACGGAAACTAGGGCGGCAAGAGTGGAACAAAACACCAGGCATAAGGCCGAGCCTTCCACCCTTTACCAAGTATATAGATGCATTAATTAGATAAGAGATATTGTGATATCCCAAAGTAAACATGTTCCAACAAGGAACAACATCTCCATGTTCCAACAAGGAACAAACTTCAATCTTCACCTGCAACTAACAATGCTATAAGAGGGGCTGAGCAAAGAGGTAACATAGCCAAACAACGATTTGCTAGGACAAGGTGGGTTAGAGGCTTGGCTCAACAATATAGGAGGCATGATAAGCAAGTGGTAGGCATCGCAGCATAGGCATAGCAAAAGAGCGAGCAACTAGCAAGCAAAGATAGAAGTGATTTCGAGGGTATGGTCATCTTGCCTGAGATCCCGAAAGGAAGAAGAACGAGTCCATGAAGAAGACAAACGGACGTAGGTGAACGGATTCTCACAAACGCGACGTTATCGGAACCAACCCGAAGAAGCAACACCGGAAAGAAGCAAACAACATAGTAAACAACCACCACATAAGCATGGCATGATGCACAACCAAGTATGATGCATGTACGGTTTAATGAGGCATGGCATGGCAAAGTGCACAAGCAATTCTACAAGTTAAGTGGAGCTCAATATGCAATGAGTTGCATATTGACGGAACACCACATGACTTATTTAGTTCGATCTCGTTTATGTACCCAACAAGATTAAATGTTGTTAGCATGGCAAGAGGTGAAGCATAAGTAAAACTACCTATCTAGGCAAGTTTAAATGAGGCCGGAACAACGAACAACAATTTCCGATAAATCCCCATATGCATATATTAGATTTGGTACTGATTGTCCTAAACACAATTTTAGATTTATTAAACATGCAAAACAAGTAGACCATGTTAAACTAGGCATTTTTCTACCCCATTTACATATTAAGTTTATTAAAATCCGAACTACGGTTATTGAGTTATGAATTAAATCATTTTAGCAAGGCATAGGAGCAGAATTAACCAAACAGCATTTTAAATATCTCAAACATGCATGAAAATTGCATATTATGAAACTAGATGAAAAACTAAGCATTTTTCATATACAAAGTTTTTACATGTGATGCTTAGTTTGTGAGATATTAAATGCATGAAGGCTAAGGGGTTTTCTGTAAATCTGCAAATCCCTGGAAATTAGCTAAATTCGCAGAACAAAAAAAAACATCCACTGGGCTGAAACTGAACTGGCCCAGCAGTAAGAAAAAAAAGGAGGGGGCGCTTGGGGTGGCCTCACCCATGGGCTTCGCCGCGTTTGAGGAGGAGGGGTAGGCCGGCAGGGCGCGCAGGCCTCTGGACTGGCTGGATCGACCAGGAGATGGAAGGGGGTGTAGTCAACGGGAGCGGTGGCTGCGTGCGTTCGCTGTTCGTTCTCTGCTCGACAGAGACAAAGCAGCGGTGACGGTAGGGACTTGACGAACGCAGCGGCGAGGAGAAGACTCCGGCGAGGGACTTGGCGCGATCCCGACGATGCGAACGAGGTGAGGAGCAGCGGATCCAGGCGGGGGCGTCCGGGAGAAGGGGCACGGGCGCGGACCCGACGGAGACAACAAGGACGTGGCGGCGCTTGGCGGTGAGCTTGAGGCGTCGGCCATGGGAGCTCTGGCGGGTCCCTGAGGAGAAGGAGAGCGGGCGGGGATGCAGGAACAACTGACGACGGCGGCTCGATCCTTCAGGTCGACAGTGTGAGGCTTCGCACGGGAGGAGTCCGGCGAGGCGTCCGTCCGGGCGAGAAGACGAGCGCGGGGTTCATGCAGGCGAAGCACAGGACGGCGTCGAGCTCGTTCCCGGAGGTGCAACACGGGCTTGAGCACTGGGCCTCGTCCTCGAAGCGGAGGAAGCAGGGGCGACGTGGACGACCCTGGATGTTCCTGTCAAAGAAAAAGGAGAGGGTTCAGAGAAAGCAGAGACAGGGAAGAGATAGAGGGGAGAGAGGATGAGCGACGGCAGGGAGATGGTGCCTGGCGTCCACGGTGGCGTCCTCCTAGACGGCTGGATCGAGGGGCGTGGGCGCTCAGGCGCGAGGTGGTGTAGGAGTGGCCGCTGGAGCAGGCTTGGGGAGGAGCAGGGCACGCGACTTGGCGCTCCTCTCGATCCAGATCGAGGCAGGGAGGAGCTTCGCTCTTGATTGGCCATGCACGGAAAACCGAGTGGAGTTAGGTGATGGGACAAACTCGCTAAAAGTTAGGGTTGGTCATTATATATGGCATATGGATTTTTGGGTAGGGTCTACCTCGTCCCTACAATCGCAATCGGACGATTGCGGATAAAATAGCTAGGGAGCCCAATTAACAAAATGGAGATGTTTTGCAGATATTTGGGGACGATCCGGACACAACGGTGGCAACTGCCCGGGTCGGGTCTGGGACAGCGTTTCGGACGCGCGCGAGGGGGTGTTGATGCATGAGCAGAGAGGGTTTCGGACCATGTGATCGCATCGAACAACTCCGGAAGCGAAGATGGGAAGGAGGATGGACAAGGAGGGCTGTGGCGAGACTGCGAGGGGGAGAAGAGAGAGAGAGAGAGGGCCCGACATCTGTTTCCGGAGACCGAAAACGTCCGACGTTAGACCGGCTATACTGCCGCTATAGTTATCCGTTGGGGCATCAAACGATCTCCGAATGCGGTGAAACTTGACAGGCAGTCTATCTACACTATAATAAGACCCCACATCAACTCTCATCCCATTCCGAGAACATTTTCCGGCCACTTATAAAATACTATTTCAGACATGCATTTTAATTAAGGTCAACTGCAGGTTTTCTACAACCAGACATTAACAAATTCCCATCTGCCCATAACCGCGGGCACGGCTTTTGAAAGTTCAAAACCCTGCAGGGGTGTCCCAACTTAGCCCATCACAAGCTCTCACGGTCAACGAAGGATATTCCTTCTAGCGGGAAGGCCCGATCAGACTCGGAATCCCGGTTACAAGACATTTCGACAATGGTAAAACAAGACCAGCAAAGCCACCCGAATGTGCCGACAAATCCCGATAGGAGCTGCACATATCTCTTTCTCAGGGCACACCGGATTGTCCAAGGTTCCGGTAGGCCAGCCTAGAGTTGCCCCTGGTGGCCACCGGCAGCTGACAGGTTGGACCAACACTCAGAGGAGCACTGGCCCGGGGGTTTAAATAAAGATGACCCTTGAGTCTGCAGAACCCAAGGGAATGAAAAGGCTAGGTGACGAATGGTAAAACCAATGTCGGGCCTTGCTGGAGGAGTTTTATTCAAGGCGAACTATCAAGGGGTTCCCATTATAACCCAACCGCGTAAGGAACGCAAAATCCAGGAACATAACACCGATATGACGGAAACTAGGGCGGCAAGAGTGGAACAAAACACCAGGCATAAGGCCGAGCCTTCCACCCTTTACCAAGTATATAGATGCATTAATTAGATAAGAGATATTGTGATATCCCAAAGTAAACATGTTCCAACAAGGAACAACATCTCCGTGTTCCAACAAGGAACAAACTTCAATCTTCACCTACAACTAACAATGCTATAAGAGGGGCTGAGCAAAGCGGTAACATAGCCAAACAACGGTTTGCTAGGACAAGGTGGGTTAGAGGCTTGGCTCAACAATATAGGAGGCATGATAAGCAAGTGGTAGGCATCGCAGCATAGGCATATCAAAATAGCGAGCAACTAGCAAGCAAAGATAGAAGTGATTTTGAGGGTATGGTCATCTTGCCTGAGATCCAGAAAGGAAGAAGAATGAGTCCATGAAGAAGACAAACGAACGTAGGTGAACGGATTCTCATAAACGCGACGTTATCGGAACCAACCCGAAGAAGCAACACCAAAAAGAAGCAAACAACATAGTAAACAACCACCACATAAGCATGGCATGATGCACAACCAAGTATGATGCATGTCCGGTTTAATGAGGCATGGCATGGCAAAGTGCACAAGCAATTCTACAAATTAAGTGGAGCTCAATATGCAACGAGTTGCATATTGACGGAACAACACATGACTTATTTAGTTCGATCTCGTTTATGTACCCAACAAGATTAAATGTTGTTAGCATGGCAAGAGGTGAAGCATAAGTAAAACTACCTATCTAGGCAAGTTTAAATGAGGCCGGAACAACGAACAACAATCTCCGGTAAATCCCCATATGCATATATTAGGTTTGGTACTAATCTGTCCTAAACACAATTTTAGAGTTATTAAACATGCAAAACATGTAGACCATGTTAAACTAGGCATTTTTTACCCCATTTACATATAAAGTTTATTAAAATCTGAGCTACGCTATTGAGTTATGAATTAAATCATTTTAGCAAGGCATAGGAGCAAAATTAACCAAACAGCATTTTAAACATCTCAAACATGCATGAAAATTGCATATTATGAAACTAGATGAAAAACTAAGCATTTTTCATATACAAAGTTTTTACATGTGATGCTTAGTTTGTGAGATATCAAATGCATGAAGGCTAAGGGGTTTTCTGTAAATCTGCAAATCCCTGGAAATTAGCTAAATTCGCAGAACCAAAAAAACATCCACTGGGCTGAAAATGAACTGGCCCAGCAGTAAGAAAAAAAGGAGGGGGCGCTTGGGGTGGACTCACCCATGGGCTTCGGCCCGTTTGAGGAGGAGGGGTAGGCCGGCAGGGCGCGCAGGCCTCTGGACTGGCTGGATCGACAAGGTGGTGGAAGGGAGCGCAGTCAACACGAGCGGTGGCTGCGTGCATTCGCTGTTCGTTCTCTGCTCGACAGAGACAAAGCAGCAGCGACGACAGGGACTTGACGAACACAGCGGCGAGGAGAAGACTCCTGCGAGGGACTTGGCGCGATCCCGATGATGCGAACGAGGTGAGGAGGAGCGGATCCAGGCGGGGGCGTCCGGGAAAAGGGCACGGACGCGGACCCGACGGAGACAATTGGGACGTGGCGGCGCTTGGCGGCGTGCTTGAGGCGTCGGCCACGAGAGCTCTGGCGAGTCCCTGAGGAGAAGGAGAGCGGGCGGGGATGCAGGAACAACTGACGACGGCGGCTCGATCCTGCAGGTCGACCGCGTGAGGCTTGGCGCGGGAGGAGTCCAGCGAGGCGTCCGTCCGGGCGAGAAGACGAGCGCGGGGTTCATGCAGGCAAAGCAGAGGACGTCGTCGAGCTTGTTCCCGGAGGTGCAGCACGAGCTTGAGCGCTGGGCCTCGTCCTCGAAGCGGAGGAAGCAGGGGCGATGAGGACGACCCTGGATGTTCCTGTCGAAGAAAAAGGAGAGGGTTCAGAGAAAGAAGAGACAGGGAAGAGATAGAGGGGAGAGAGGATGAGCGACGGTGGGGAGATGGTGCCTGGCGTCCATGGCGGCATCCTCCTAGATGGCTGGATCGAGGGGCATGGGCGCTCAGGCGCGAGGTGGTGTAGGAGTGGCCGCTAGAGCTGGCTTGGGGAGGAGCAGGGCACGTGACTCAGCGCTCCTCTCGATCCAGATCGAGGCAGGGAGGAGCTTCGCTCTTGATTGGCCACGCACGGAAAACCGAGTGGAGTTAGGTGGAGGGTGGCGGCGCTGCGAGGGGATTGATTGGACAAACTCCCTAAAAGTTAGGGTTGGTCATTATATATGGCATATGGATTTTTGGGTAGGGTCTACCTCGTCCCTACGATCGCAATCGGACGATTGCAGATAACATAGCTAGGGAGCCCAATTAACAAAACAGAGATGTTTTGCAGATGTTTGGGGACGATCCGGACACAATGGTGGCGACTGCCCGGGTCGGGTCCGGGACAGCTTTTCGGACGCGCGCGCGAGGGGGGGTTGATGCACTGAGCAGAGAGGGTTTTGGACCATGCGATCGCATCGGACAACTCCGGAAGCGAAGTGGGGAAGGAGGATGGACTAGGAGGGCTGTGGCGAGACTGCGAGGGGGAGAAGAGAGAGATGGCCCGGCATCTGTTTCCGGAGACCGAAAATGTCCGACGTTAGACCGGCTATACTGCCGCTATAGTTATCCGTTGGGGCACCAAACGATCTCCGAATGCGATGAAACTTGATAGGCGGTCTATCTACACTATAATAAGACCACACGTCAACTCTCATCCCATTCCGAGAACATTTTCCGGCCACTTATAAAATACTATTTCAAACATGCCGCGGGCGCGTGCAAGTGAGTCTGGCCTCAGAACGGACAACGGAAGGAACTGGGAGACCCGGACGAATGCAAGTTTTGAAAACATGATGATGCAATGCGGATGATGACATGGCACGATGCAAAACGCAAGCAAATGACAAGGCAACAACAGCAAATAACTGGAAGATACCTGGCGCAACGGTCTCGGGGTGTTACAACACTCCACCACTACGAGAGGATCTCGACCCGAGATCTAGAATGGCACCGAAGGGAAAAACGTAAGAGAGAGAGAAGAGGTAAAACTAAGTTGCTTCTTTGACAAACGAGTGAAACCAGAGAACCTTGAAAAGGTTGAGCAAAATGAAAGAAAGAAAACAACGGAGAGGAACAAAGTTGAAAGCACTCTGTTAGAAAGAGGAATAAGAAAGAACCGATTCGGGTAGCACTCCGATTGGAAAGATATGCAGGGCTTGATAATATGAAAGAACTCGAGCAAAAAGGCACAACACTCCGGTTGAATGGATAGGCATGAAAAGAACACGATCTTTCAGAAAACGAGATGATGGGTTGAAAAGAGCAACATCACAATGCCTCCGGAAGGAATGAAAGAATGCAAAGAAAAGAACGGAGAAGAAAAACAACATGTTCTACCTCAAATGAGATTGAAAAAGCATCTTTAGGAGAAGGTTCTAACAGAATTGTTGGAAAACCAACAACGAAAAGAGTAAGCTTGATGTGGGCTTATGAAGAACATCTCAAAACTATGATGTGAAATTGTGCCACTTACGGAAACGATAGATTGGATTTATATCAACAAGGGGATGAGAAACTTATTTCATCGGGAGGATAAAAGAACTTGAGTCATTTATAAGCACCATAATAGCAACAATCCTTAGGGAAAGCTTTAGGTGAAATATAACCCAAGATAACTTCACTGACGAGATCGATGGATTTGAAATATCTCATTCTTGATAACTTGTGAATCACGAAGCACGAAGGGAAATTATCAAGAATGACATAATACCACCTCCAATAATACGGTAGCAAGAATTGCACTCCGGATTGCAAGATGAAGAATGATTGAGCTCCTCTGAAAAGAATCTTGATGAACACTTGGAGAAGGAATTAAATCCTTGATGAACCATCATGTAGAACCTTCATGAAGAACTCCGGTAACAAAAGGATAACGAAAAGAAAGAGAAGTTAAAAAACACGAGGTGAAACCTTGCGATGATTTAGATGGATCCTCGCGACGAGATAAAAGAGAGATCTTGAAACTCCGGGAAAATAAAATATGAAACAATTGAAATCAGGAATTTGATGAACCTCCGGAATAGGGAATTATTCACTTGGGTGAATCAAGAATAAGAATTATGTTATGCTCATCCTTCACCAATTAAATTGATGACAATCAATGACTTTGGCATACTACTTATTCTCGTAGAAAGAATTAAGGTAGATATAGAGTCAACTTGGAAAGGTCTTCAATGAACCACCGGTATGATTGAAACAACGAATAAATAGATATAATAAACAAAGGAAGAGAAATCTTGAAAGAACCACCGTAAGAATTGAAAAAGAACGAATAAAACATGAAGAAACACCGGGAAGGATTAGCAAATAAATGAAGATGCTTGAGAGAATTTAGATCCATGAGAACTAAGAGATCGCGAACTGATTATAGATCACTTGACCGATGCACCGAGAAGATTGGAGAGTGATTACTGAAAGCTGAGAATGAATAATTATGAGATGATGGGCTCCGGAGAATCAAAATGAAAATACTCTGAATTACTCCAGATGGGTGAAAAGAATTCTCACAAATGAAAAACAATTATGAGAGGATGGCGGCAAGCTAGAATCACGAATCTTCAATAGAACGGATAAGGATTTAAGAGGAAATCTTGTTCAGTCTTCAAAGTCCGAGAATGACGATGAGAAACACCACCATGGATTATTTAGACACTCCGGAAGAATCAAAAGCAAAGAGGTTGAGCCAACGATGAAAAGAAATTGAGAGATCTTGGAGAAACACATCTGACTGATGAAAAATTCATTCTTACATCACACTTCGAAAAGAATTTCAGAGTAACTCCGGGAAGATTAGAAGAGTCAGGTAAGATCCTGGGAAAAGACCTGTGGGTTAGGGCCCACTCAAGAGAAACACCGTTGAAATTTTTTGAAAGAGAGATTGCACCGGTAGAATTAAAATGGCTTGAATGAGATAACAATCTCGAAAGAGCTTGAAAGGATTATGAAAGCAGAGTGGAAAACACGAATCTTCTGAGATTTCTTGAGCACTCCGGAACAAATGAATAGCGAAGAGTGGATGATTAAGAATTGCACCGGCATGAGAAAGCATTGAAATGAGGAAAGGATATGATCAACATTGAAAACTCGAATTGAATCCACCGGAGAAGAAAAGGAATGAGGAATGACGAACTAGAAGCTCCGTTAGAATCTTCATGAGAATCACCGGGTAAGAACATTGACGGAAAAAACGAAGATACTTCGCAACCATAAGATGGATACTTGATTAAAAAATCTGAGTCCTTGAAGAAAAAGGGTGGGAGGGTGGGAAAAACAAAGGCAGCTTGGAACGGATGAAGCAAACACCGTTGACGAAAACTGAGATTGAAACTTGCGGATGTTGAAATGATCGGGTCCACTTGAAGAGAAGCACGCCGGTTAAAAAGGATAGACAAAACAATCTTGGTTATCAAGAAGGATTGGTATTCACATTGGAGTATGAGAACACCATTTGGGGAAGGTATGGAATCAACATTTGACTTCGAAGCAACTCGAATACCACAACTCAAAACAAAACAAAGGATTGGCTTGCAGAATAAGCCGGAATAAACATATGATAGAGATTTCATCCAAAGTTTTTGTGGTGGGGCCTACACGGGATCGATCGTACAGCACCATCATGTACAAGGTAGTGCACATGACATACGAAGCGTCCCCGAGTCGGCATAGCCAAGGACTCTTTAAGACACAACGAGATCACTTTAAAACCAACCGTGGATAGGCGGACCACTAGACGTCGAACCCCAATTTCATATCATACATCTGTCGGAAACATATCCTAGGAGCTACTTGAATTCCCACTTATAAACTCCCGAAATTCTCCCGGTTATGCAATCAGGTTTTGGGGATACAGGGGAAGCATAATATCTCACCCAAAAATAGCAAATCCTACATCCAGCTGTATCCATCCTTCAACACATAACCAAGACACCTTCGGAAATCGTTTACCTCAACCTTCGAAAAGCATCTGTTATACAAGTTATGGCAATACTCCCGAACTCCCGCCCCAGTACTGGGTGGCATCGAGGTTATCTCACCAACAACTGCATAAAAGAGATTTTTGATGTCGGCGAAACTAAACTCAGGTATTCCAGAACTGCAACGATAAAATTGTGACGACAACACCTCGGAGCTCAACTCCCCGGGACATTGCCACAACCCCTAAATGACAGGAGGCACCAAGAACAATGTTCTCGTCACAAAACCATCAGAACAATTCCAAGATACCCGCATGATCCTAAAATAAATTTTTTTAGTGAAATTTGAGAAGAGAAGAGTCAAAACTCTACGTCAGGATGCATCACCAGAGCGACGAAGGGACTGAGGAGTAAAAAGAAGTCCTAACTCTCCGATATATATAATTCTTAAATGACTCAAAACATTTCTAGACTCAATAACGCCAGCGATTCGATCAAGCAGGGGGCTCCTAAGGTCGGGGAAGGCTCTGATACCAACTTGTAACGCCCTCGATGCGGCTATATCTCCCACGTGTCGAAGCACTACTTGGAGGCATAACCGCATTGAAAGCAATGTCACAAGTGAGGTAATCTTCACACAACCCATGTAATACATAAGGGAAAGAGATACATAGTTGGCTTACAATCGCCACTTCACACAATACATGAATAAATCATTACATCAACCAGATACAATCAAGGTCCGACTACGGAACCCAAAATAAAAGAAGACTACCCCAAATGCTACACAGATCCCTGATCGTCCCGACTGGGCTCCACTACTGATCAACTAGAAGGAAACAACACAAAGGACAAGATCTTCATCGAGCTCCTCCTTGAGCCTGGTTGCGTCACCTGCTCGGTAACGTCGGCACCTGCAAACTGGTTTTGGAACTATCTGTGAGTCACGGGGACTCAGCAATCTCACACCCTCACGATTAAGACTATTTAAGCTTATAGGAAGGGTAAAAGTCATGAGGTGGAGCTGCAGCAAGCGACTAGCATATATGGTGGCTAACAACGCAAATGAGAGCGAGAAGAGAAGGCAAAAGCATGGTCGAACAACTATGATCAAGAAGTGATCCTAGAACAACCTACGTCAAACATAACTCCAACACTGTGTTCACTTCCTGGACTCCGCCGAGAAGAGACCATCACGGTAACACACGTGGTTGATGCATTTTAATTAAGGTCAACTGCAGGTTTTCTACAACCAGACATTAACAAATTCCCATCTGCCCATAACCGCGGGCACGGCTTTTGAAAGTTCAAAACCCTGCAGGGGTGTCCCAACTTAGCCCATCACAAGCTCTCACGGTCAACGAAGGATATTCCTTCTAGCGGGAAGGCCCGATCAGACTCGGAATCCCGGTTACAAGACATTTCGACAATGGTAAAACAAGACCAGCAAAGCCACCCGAATGTGCCGACAAATCCCGATAGGAGCTGCACATATCTCTTTCTCAGGGCACACCGGATTGTCCAAGGTTCCGGTAGGCCAGCCTAGAGTTGCCCCTGGTGGCCACCGGCAGCTGACAGGTTGGACCAACACTCAGAGGAGCACTGGCCCGGGGGTTTAAATAAAGATGACCCTTGAGTCTGCAGAACCCAAGGGAATGAAAAGGCTAGGTGACGAATGGTAAAACCAATGTCGGGCCTTGCTGGAGGAGTTTTATTCAAGGCGAACTATCAAGGGGTTCCCATTATAACCCAACCGCGTAAGGAACGCAAAATCCAGGAACATAACACCGATATGACGGAAACTAGGGCGGCAAGAGTGGAACAAAACACCAGGCATAAGGCCGAGCCTTCCACCCTTTACCAAGTATATAGATGCATTAATTAGATAAGAGATATTGTGATATCCCAAAGTAAACATGTTCCAACAAGGAACAACATCTCCGTGTTCCAACAAGGAACAAACTTCAATCTTCACCTACAACTAACAATGCTATAAGAGGGGCTGAGCAAAGCGGTAACATAGCCAAACAACGGTTTGCTAGGACAAGGTGGGTTAGAGGCTTGGCTCAACAATATAGGAGGCATAATAAGCAAGTGGTAGGCATCGCAGCATAGGCATATCAAAATAGCGAGCAACTAGCAAGCAAAGATAGAAGTGATTTTGAGGGTATGGTCATCTTGCCTGAGATCCAGAAAGGAAGAAGAATGAGTCCATGAAGAAGACAAACGAACGTAGGTGAACGGATTCTCATAAACGCGACGTTATCGGAACCAACCCGAAGAAGCAACACCAAAAAGAAGCAAACAACATAGTAAACAACCACCACATAAGCATGGCATGATGCACAACCAAGTATGATGCATGTCCGGTTTAATGAGGCATGGCATGGCAAAGTGCACAAGCAATTCTACAAATTAAGTGGAGCTCAATATGCAACGAGTTGCATATTGACGGAACAACACATGACTTATTTAGTTCGATCTCGTTTATGTACCCAACAAGATTAAATGTTGTTAGCATGGCAAGAGGTGAAGCATAAGTAAAACTACCTATCTAGGCAAGTTTAAATGAGGCCGGAACAACGAACAACAATCTCCGGTAAATCCCCATATGCATATATTAGGTTTGGTACTAATCTGTCCTAAACACAATTTTAGAGTTATTAAACATGCAAAACATGTAGACCATGTTAAACTAGGCATTTTTTACCCCATTTACATATAAAGTTTATTAAAATCTGAGCTACGCTATTGAGTTATGAATTAAATCATTTTAGCAAGGCATAGGAGCAAAATTAACCAAACAGCATTTTAAACATCTCAAACATGCATGAAAATTGCATATTATGAAACTAGATGAAAAACTAAGCATTTTTCATATACAAAGTTTTTACATGTGATGCTTAGTTTGTGAGATATCAAATGCATGAAGGCTAAGGGGTTTTCTGTAAATCTGCAAATCCCTGGAAATTAGCTAAATTCGCAGAACCAAAAAAACATCCACTGGGCTGAAAATGAACTGGCCCAGCAGTAAGAAAAAAAGGAGGGGGCGCTTGGGGTGGACTCACCCATGGGCTTCGGCCCGTTTGAGGAGGAGGGGTAGGCCGGCAGGGCGCGCAGGCCTCTGGACTGGCTGGATCGACAAGGTGGTGGAAGGGAGCGCAGTCAACACGAGCGGTGGCTGCGTGCATTCGCTGTTCGTTCTCTGCTCGACAGAGACAAAGCAGCAGCGACGACAGGGACTTGACGAACACAGCGGCGAGGAGAAGACTCCTGCGAGGGACTTGGCGCGATCCCGATGATGCGAACGAGGTGAGGAGGAGCGGATCCAGGCGGGGGCGTCCGGGAAAAGGGCACGGACGCGGACCCGACGGAGACAATTGGGACGTGGCGGCGCTTGGCGGCGTGCTTGAGGCGTCGGCCACGAGAGCTCTGGCGAGTCCCTGAGGAGAAGGAGAGCGGGCGGGGATGCAGGAACAACTGACGACGGCGGCTCGATCCTGCAGGTCGACCGCGTGAGGCTTGGCGCGGGAGGAGTCCAGCGAGGCGTCCGTCCGGGCGAGAAGACGAGCGCGGGGTTCATGCAGGCAAAGCAGAGGACGTCGTCGAGCTTGTTCCCGGAGGTGCAGCACGAGCTTGAGCGCTGGGCCTCGTCCTCGAAGCGGAGGAAGCAGGGGCGATGAGGACGACCCTGGATGTTCCTGTCGAAGAAAAAGGAGAGGGTTCAGAGAAAGAAGAGACAGGGAAGAGATAGAGGGGAGAGAGGATGAGCGACGGTGGGGAGATGGTGCCTGGCGTCCATGGCGGCATCCTCCTAGATGGCTGGATCGAGGGGCATGGGCGCTCAGGCGCGAGGTGGTGTAGGAGTGGCCGCTAGAGCTGGCTTGGGGAGGAGCAGGGCACGTGACTCAGCGCTCCTCTCGATCCAGATCGAGGCAGGGAGGAGCTTCGCTCTTGATTGGCCACGCACGGAAAACCGAGTGGAGTTAGGTGGAGGGTGGCGGCGCTGCGAGGGGATTGATTGGACAAACTCCCTAAAAGTTAGGGTTGGTCATTATATATGGCATATGGATTTTTGGGTAGGGTCTACCTCGTCCCTACGATCGCAATCGGACGATTGCAGATAACATAGCTAGGGAGCCCAATTAACAAAACAGAGATGTTTTGCAGATGTTTGGGGACGATCCGGACACAATGGTGGCGACTGCCCGGGTCGGGTCCGGGACAGCTTTTCGGACGCGCGCGCGAGGGGGGGTTGATGCACTGAGCAGAGAGGGTTTTGGACCATGCGATCGCATCGGACAACTCCGGAAGCGAAGTGGGGAAGGAGGATGGACTAGGAGGGCTGTGGCGAGACTGCGAGGGGGAGAAGAGAGAGATGGCCCGGCATCTGTTTCCGGAGACCGAAAATGTCCGACGTTAGACCGGCTATACTGCCGCTATAGTTATCCGTTGGGGCACCAAACGATCTCCGAATGCGATGAAACTTGATAGGCGGTCTATCTACACTATAATAAGACCACACGTCAACTCTCATCCCATTCCGAGAACATTTTCCAGCCACTTATAAAATACTATTTCAAACATGCCGCGGGCGCGTGCAAGTGAGTCTGGCCTCAGAACGGACAACGGAAGGAACTGGGAGACCCGGACGAATGCAAGTTTTGAAAACATGATGATGCAATGCGAATGATGACATGGCATGATGCAACATGCAAGCAAATGACAAGGCAACAACAACGAATAACTGGAAGACACCTGGCGCAATGGTCTCGGGGTGTTACATGAGAATCACATAATTAAGGGAACATGATATCTGCTATGACAAGACGTGTCAAGAAATCGCCTCGCGTTATGTATGGAGCTGGTTAAAGAAAAATGGTTCGAATAATCACCGAGCCATGGCATGATGTCATGTTGCCAAAACATGTCAGCAGATTAAGATTCGTGGAAATATTATTCTCTCTACGGTGGTATGTGGAATTTATTTTGCAGGGTCGGACATTATCCTGGTATTTTCAAACTCTTCTGTGATATGTTCGGAGGAGGAACCCTCCTTGCAGTGCCGAAGACAACACTGCACGCCGGACTCATCGTCATTGAAGCCTGGTTCAGGGGCTACTGAGGGAGTCCTAGATTAGGGGTCTCCGGACAGCCGGACTATATCCTTTGACCGGACTGTTGGACTATGAAGACACAAGATTGAAGACTTCGTCCCGTGTCCAGATGGGACTCTACTTGGCGTGGAAGGCAAGCTAGGCAATACAGATATGTATATCTCCTCCTTTGTAACCGACCTTGTGTAACCCTAGCCCTCTCCGGTGTCTATATAAACCGGAGGGTTTTAGTCCGTAGGACACAATAACATACAATCATACCATAGGCTAGCTTCTAGGGTTTAGCCTCTCTGATCTCATGGTGGATGTACTCTTGTACTACCCATATCATCAATATTAATCAAGCAGGACATCAAGAGGGCCCGAACCTGGGTAAAACATCGTGTTCCCTGCCTCCTGTTACCATCCGCCTTAGCCGCACAGTTCGGGACCCCCTACCCGAGATCCGCCGGTTTTGACACCGACAACTATGGTTTGGAGAATTAGGATTAGATGGCTTGTCTAACTGAAGTAGTAGATGATTATTTAAAGGGGTTAAAAAAATGTGAACGCAGTGGGGGTTGGATGCAAATGAAGACGAAGGGGAGGTGAAAAAGACGAGGAGAATCGGTTCCCGGTGGAGAAGTAAATGGGAGAAGTGGCGTGCAGGCAGTTGATTAGAAGGCTAGGTAGACTAAACGAAAAGGCTATGCGGGTAGACTGATGAGTCGTACCTATTCGTGTATGTGCCCGTCCTTCCTGATAGGTGGGACCTATGCAAACAGATAAAAAATGTGTCGTAGTTTTTTTGAGCGCGTGAGTGGAAGACACAACATTCTCTGGTTAAGGAATACTCCCTCCGTTTAGGTGAGTATAAGTCACCTTATGAAAATCAGGTTTTCCCAAAACCTTTAGGCATGGAGCATTAACTTCCTGCTCGATCCCCTCCCAGCCTCGTTAGCTAGCATTCTCTTCCTCTGCTGCCATGTTCTACCTTTCCATTTTTCTTCTTCTCAAGTGTGGAACGATCTGCATGCCATCCTTAATGCACCAGAACGACCACTGCATGCATCACGATAGAGCATTGATTGGGCATGCATGAGAATTTGGTTCTGCTCGCAATATGGATGATACCTGAACGATGAAGTGAACAGGCATGCTAGCACGGGAGACCTATTTACACTATACAATACTGGAGTACTCATGTACCTACTACTACTACTAGTACTACTACTACTACTACTACTACTACTACTACTAGTAGTAGTAGTAGTAGTAGTAGTAGTAGTAGTAGTACAATTGTGGTACACTTGATGGCAAAATACTATTCATCCGGTCCTCACAGTGAAGTGACAACACCTTGCGCCTGACACTAGTCTAGGCGGTGTGTTCGGGTTACGAAAGTCAGCCTCACCCTGTGCACAGTGCAGTCTGTCACCGCCGCTGTATAGCACATTGGTGCCTCGCCTCGTCTCCCTCTCCACTCCCATAGCACCACTCCATCTCCATCTCCTTTTCCGTCTCCATCTCATTGTGCCCCCGTGTACCGTCGCCTCACTCGCCTCCCCCAGTACCACTATTCCCTCGCTAGCCGCTCCAGTACCGACATCCTTCTCCCCCGTAAATCAAGCCCCCTTCCAAACTCCACCATGGCCGAACGCAAACCGCGCAGCATCCATATGAGCCGCGATTGGAGCAATCTCCCCAGTGACATCCTCGACCTCTGTTGTTCGTGTATGGATATGTTGAGCGCCCTGCGGCTGACTGCATGCTCGAGGGACATGCACACGGCCATCGTCGAAGCGAGGCCTAATCTTTTCAAGACACCCTGCTTGCTGCTATCTGGTCTTGCGAGATTGGCTCACCATGATACGGAGGCGTGCATGATGCCCCTTGACTTCAATCCGATCTCCATTAGCCGAAACTTCTTTGCAGGTATGTAGTGGGTCGCCGTACATCATTTCCCTCGACATCGATCCGATCACCATCGCCCAAAACTTCTTGGCAGGTATGTACTGGGTCGGCATGAACTCCCACTGGATGGCTGCCTTCAGAGAAGACGGTAAAAAGTTGGTGCTCGTGAACTTCCAGACCTCCCATGAGATTATCCTTCCTCCGTTGGATTATATAGAGTATTACCATCGCGGTCCAAGTCATCTAGATTACTACGTCAGTTGGACGGACATTGTTTTGCAGAAGATTGTAATCTGCCAAGTGCCCACATGACATGCGAATTACGCAGACTTCAAGCTAATTGCCTTGTTCGACCGCGGACTCGCCTATCTTTAAGTCGGTGCCTTCTTTAGCTGGAGACAACTCGGCTCGCAGTGGATCATCGTCAAAGCTGATACACACTTCTGTGATGCTATTGAACACAATGGCATCATCTACGCGATCGACAAAGCAGATGGCACCACGTATTGCTGGGACGGCGCGTATAAGTTGTTTCCTCTCATGTTAATGATGACGACATGACACTGTTTGAACTTTTTGTGATGATTGGCATATCTCTGTTTGAGCAGAATTTGAGTAGAACTATGGCAATGTATTAGAGACGCCGTAAATCAGCTATATTTGGAATGAGTTAATTCATGCGATTGTGACCTGTCATTACAGCCAATTTGTATCCTGAATAATCAAACGGTTAGGAATATATGGATATTATCCTTATTTTACAGTAATCTATATACTACTACTAAATATGAGTGTGTATCAATGGCCATGTTAGTTTCCTCATTTTCATGATGTAGAAACATGCACCACACTGTTGGTTTCATCTAACCATACATTAGGGAAGTAAATGTGCATATGGAGAACTCTATATTTGGAAGTAGTGAAGTCCTGCAATGCTTACCATGTGTACATACCTATATTCTCCCTTCAGCAATCAATGGCTAGAATAATATCCTCACAAAATTTTTGCCCACAGAACACGAGTATATAACAATGCATGGTCTGTTAGTTACCTTGAAGAATTTGTTTGTGAGGACAGAACATGATTACATAACATGCATGACATGGTAGTTTCCTATGAATAATCGATTGCGAGATAACATGAGTATAACCATGCATGGCACTTCTATATTTTCGAACCCAATATACATTTCCCTGTATTTTCCTCCCAGTTCCAACAGGGACATATCAATGATGTTTCTTGCATTATCCTACTCATACTCTGAACAATGTTGATCTTAGATTAACAATGCCTGTCCCTTTTGATATGATGTAGTGTCCCTACAGTTACTGCCCTTTGTAATCACACCACCTTTGCCAAAAACAGGGAAGCACAACTGGTTCCTCGCTCGATCAGACGACGACAAAAGACTGATGATCATTCGGACACATGAGCCGGAAAAGTTATATTGCAAAAACCCCACTGTATACAAGCACCGTGTAATACATGAGTATCCGGACAGTGGCTGTTACGTCTATGAGCAGGATACCAGCTTGTTGGGGCCTTTAGGATTCTTTAGTTGGAGGCGAGTAAACAGCCTTGGTTCACACTCTCTGTTTCTCGGACTCAATTATCCGATTAACCAGGAGATCCCCGTTGGCAAGGACCTTGATGGCAGAGAGGCTCTGTTTGCTATGGAAAACTGTGTCTACACGGTGAGCCCTAGGAGTTCGGAAGCAAACTCCCCTGATTGTCAATGATACAGCCTGCAGCCAAAAGAAGGTGAGAATGACAAAGGCATCCGGATTAACTTTGATCCTTGGATGTCTCAATTACGACAGGCAGTGATGTGGTTCGAGCCTTGAGGTTGATAGGTAATTGGGCTGTTGCATCGAAAGGGTGGAGTACTGGTGTCTCCGGATCACTGGTCGCTGAAGCGGGGCTGCAAATTATGATGGTGTTGGATCATCTCTTCGAATGACTTTGTTGTCTTTGCTACTGGTTCTGGATGGGTAGTTCTTTCCTTTTTTATGCATATTCCTTGTCATTTGGTCATCCTCGTCTATGTCACTCTTACTATGTAATAGTTGCTTCTATTTAGAATGTCATTCTCGTCTAGATCACAAGAGTCTGAGCGCTGGAGATGGGTGCGTTTTGGTGGTGTAGCAAGACTTCTTATGAACTATCATGTCTTGCTGTTTATGTCAGTAGTAGTCACTAGTCAGTGTTTGAATGTTGTATATATCGTTGTTTCGAACTGTTTATTGTCTCGAACTACTGGTGGGCTAAATGAGGGCATCACCATTCTCTAGTGTTCAGAGTATATCTCCTTTTTTCAAGTTATATAATTTGAGCTCAGTGTCTTTTCAATGATGTACACTTGTTTGGGCCAGTGAGGTGTCGTTGAATATGGGCCGAGTAATAGCACAATGCCAAATAGGTCAATTATGACTCGCAGGCCGGGCTCTCAAAAGATCCTGAAAAAGAGGTCGGGCTCTACAAAAAAGAATGAATAAGGACTCTTAGGCCGACATGTGGGTGCCACCGGTGTTTTCGTGTGCTTGCGCGCCGAGAGCATATTGGCGCGTGCTCGAAATTTATGCTACCTTTTCATCCACAGTCTCCCGCCCCTCCCCCACCTGTGGAATCTTGATTCCTACTCCAGTTCCCCCAAATCCCCCTCCTGTACTCCCTGTACTCAAGCGCACTGTCATGTCTCCGGTCAACGCGGATCTCCAAGCCGGAGATCTTGAGGTCCGTCCTGCCTTCGGTCGCCGCGTGCTGTCGCTCAACAGTGGCATGGCGGCGCTTGACGACCAGTTTGCCGGCAAAGTGCTAATGGTAACCATCAACGGCGACTGGCCTCCCGTCTCGCCGGATGACCTTGTCAAAGCTCTTGGCATTGCGCATGTCATCCAAATAAGTGACTTGCTCGTCGAAGTCTGTCCGCCACTGGCTGATTTCTTCGTCAGGTTCCGGACAACTTTCGACTGTAGTCGTGTGTTCGAATCTTCCCGGCGTTTGTTCTGCGATGGCGCGCTGGTGAGCTTTGATCGGTGGCACCCAGGATGGGGCTCGGTGACGTTTGAGCTTAAGTTTTTAACAAAGCTTACCTTCCACGGCATGCCTCGATGTGCTTGGAACAGCGAGTCCATGAACGAGCTTATCAACGACCTTGGAGGTGAGCTCGTAAGTATGTTTGTTCCTCTAGACAGCTGGGCTCTGACGGTTATGGCATGGATGAAGAAGCCGTCCACCATACCGAAGGTGATTGGTGTTGAGATACCGGTGCAGGAACTGGGGTTGTACTATTCGTCGCCACCAAGGCCGCCGCGGACCATGTTAGGGATGTACCTGTATCGAGTGTTCGTGCATGTCGAAGAAGTGGCCAGTCCATCAATCGAAGTCCTACTGCCGTCGCTGGTGCCAGGGTCCGTCGACGACGTCCATTACAGGAGTCAACGTCAGACTTTCCCCGTGTTGCATGGAATGATGGATGGAACATGGCCTACTCCATCGCGCGGCGGAGGCCACTACTTCTTTGGGAGAAGAGGCAGGGTTGGCTGCCTGGATGTGCTCTAATTCGAGGTAACAACTGAATCTTGTCAGATACTAGTTAAATCCAAGCTATGGGTGTGAAGCACTGATATGCCAGTACATTTGATTATGACCTGTTCTAATTTTGTACCTGAACTTTTTTTAGAAAGGGTTGTACGTCAACTTAATGTGCTAGGAGAACTTATTGTGTTGTCTGTCTGTTTTCTTTGCACAACATTCAAGATATTTGCCCGTCATTGATAAAGACGATGAACCGTTATGTACGACTTCATTGGTTTCAACATAGCCCTTCCCGTAGAGATCCACTGCTTCCATCCTGATTGTGCCGCCTGCGTGAAATTTTTGTATGCAAGTTCAGTGTGCTATGATGTTCTATATGATTGTGTCAACTATATAAGTTTTTACTGAGCATCAGCAATGCATATGGCTGAAAGATGTATTTACGATCATCGGCCGATGGGTCTCTCTCTCTCTCTCTCTCACACACACACACACACGCACATGCACAAGTGGGACCCGCTGAATTATTTATTTGCTTGTGACAGCTTTTAATTAGGTTCCACTGTAATCTAACTTTTTTCTTAAGTCATTAATTGAGCTCAGTGACTTCAAAAAGTTGTACAAAAGCCTTGTTTGGGCCTTTCTGGCGTCGCCGAATGTGGGCTGAGTAACCATGTTAGGTTGTCCTGTACTACACAGGACTTTTTTGCTATTTTTTAAATAATACATTTTTTTTATTAATTTTCATAAATATTACGCTGGGTAAATTTTTTTCAAAAATAATACAGCGTCCGCCCGCTGCAGGCCGACTGGGCCTAGTCGGCCCACAGCAGGCCGATTGGATTCCAGTCGGCCTACAGCTGGCCGACTGGCCCATGTCAGCCCACTATGGGCCGACTGGAGCTAATTGGCTCGCTGTGGGCTAATTGTTTTTTCAAAAGTGTTAATCATGTATTTAAAAAATATGTGTATTGTGACCTCCTCCTCTCGTTGTGGGCCCACTTTTGACTAAAAAATATGTTTTAAAAAGTGTTAATCGTGTATTTAAAAATTGTTAAATGTGTGTATAAAAAATGTTCCTTATCTATACAATTTTTTTAATGTGTGTATAAAAAATAGCTTTTTTTCAACATCAACAATGCAACTGGGCCGACAGTTGTACACAATATCCGGGTCAACTTGTTATTCTCCGCCCCGCTGGGCTACAAACTTTCCTAGGAGGTATGCATTAGGCTTAACAAGAAAATGGACTTTAAGAAATAATAAATGGGATGTAATTATAATAACTGGACAGTTACTATGCACCAAACATGTAATTAGTTTGAAAAATATATTATTTTTGGAATTTGAAAATTTTAATTTCATTACTTGTTACGCGCGCAATATTTCGTTGGATGTTAACATAATACAACTTTATTTTGAAATTATATTTAACCTGATTAGAAATTTCGGATCCCATCAAAATGTGGGAATTTTTTTTAATTCTGTTTTGAGCGTTTGTTTGAAATTATTAATCGTTGTCCTACCTAGAAGTTGGGCTGTACTTTTAACAAACTGTAAATGGGCTGTAGTAAATTCCATTAGAATTAAAAAATGGGCTGTACATTCTTACAAATCACAAATGGGCTATATGTTCTCTGCCAAATCCGAGCTGTGGGCCTACTAAGTTAACGCGTACCAAGGGCTTTGTCAACTTAGTCAATATAAACGATTCTAGCTGCAGTGATCCTACGATGTCCATCCAACGGCCGTAGTGCTTCTTCAACCTCTGGTCTTCTTGCTCCAGCCGCCCAAAGCAGCGCCGGTCGTGTCACGCGCTCCTGCCTCCCATGGCCGGCTGTGATGCCGCGGAGGCCTCACTGCCCCGTACTACTCCCACCGCTGGCCAGGCCATCCCTCTACTCACCCACACCCCCTATTATTCTACGGTGACGGCAGCCTCACACCGCAGCCGAACCAGTGAACCCTCGTACTCCTCTCCGCGCAGGCTTCCACTGCTGCGTCTTCCCCGGCTCCGCATCGTCCCTTTCCTAGGCCTCGCCGTCGTCCAGACCACCGCCCTGGTGCTCTCGGCGCGGCGTGGTCAACGTGGCCAACGACTGACTTCCATCGGAAGAGTACGTGGAGAGGCTGACAGCTGGGTCCACGGCAGCCGCAAGGAAGTGCCTCCTTATTACGCGCAAAATGATTATTCCTCCACCTGACAGCGGGGACCCACCGGACGGGCCACCATATTTTGCAAAAAAAATGGTTCGCCCCCTGACTGCTAGGACCCACGAGCTACATCTTCACAGGCAAGGAAGTGCATCTGAAAAAAAACGATTCGACCCCCTGACTGCTGGGACCCACCAGGCCCCCGACTGCTGGGACCCACCAGCTACATCTTCGCATGCAAGGAAGTGCGTCCGGGAAAAAAAAATGATTCGCCCCCTGACTGCTGGGACCCACCAGCTACATCTTCGCAGGAAAGGAAGTGCCTGACAGTCGGGACCCACCTGGTCAAAGCGTACGTAGCGTAGTCATTCTGGTCGCGAACGTGTACGTACATACTAGTCGATGTAGAGGCGCGCACGTGTCGTAGTAGAGGCGCGCACGTAGCATGTACACATACGTACAACGGCCAGGGTGCAAGAAAGAAAATACGGCCACATATATGTACATACGGGCGGGGTCTCAAACGCCTACTCGCGCATACGTACGGCTAGGGCTCGTGTACATAGTTGGGTCGGAACGGAGAAACAACGTCGTTGTCATGTTCATGGGGAGGCAACGGAATGCGTCGTGTTCATGGGGAGGCAACGGAACGCGTGGGAG
>NC_041382.1:115887686-115933272 GCF_002162155.2 Triticum dicoccoides
GATGGAAACGAGGCCTGGCATACCGCAAAACGGAGGAAACGGCCTTGGGTTCGACCGGCCATGTTCGAAACGGGATCCTATTCATCGGGAGGGGTCTGGCATACCGCAAAACGGAGGAAACGGACCTCCTACTGTCGAAACGGGGGTCCTATTGATCGGGAGGGGTGTGGCGTACCGCAAAATGGACGAAACGGACTTGTGTTGGAGCGCTACGGTCGAAACGGGGGTCCTGTTCATCGAGAGGGGTGTGGCGTACCGCAAAACGGGACTCCACGGGATACTGTTCATCTCCACCGTCGACCTCCTCCAGCCTCCACGGGCTCCTGTCCATCCAGCCTCCACAGGCTCCTGTTCATCCAGCCTCCACGGGCTCCTGTTCATCCAGCGTCCACCGCGCGCTACTCCACCGGCTACTGTTCAACCACCCCTCCACCGTCTACTGTTCACCCAGCCCTCCACACCACGGGGTCCTATTCAACCACCCCTCCACGGGCACCCCTCCACCGTCTACTGTTCATCCAGCCCTCCACACCATGGGGTCCTGTTCATCCATCCCTCCACGTGCACCCCTCCACCGTCTACTGTTCATCCAGCCCTCCACCACACCACGGGGTCCTATTCATCCAGAGGCAATGCCACCACTCACTGTTCATCCAACCCCCTCGCAACGCTCACTGTTCATCCCATCGATCGGCTTCAATTAGCAGCAGTAGCGAAGGAATCGCTCGATCGGGTTCAGTTAACAGCCATCGATCGATTGCTCGGGTTCAGTAACGCGTAGCCTGCAGTGCAATCGCTCGGGTTCAGTTAGAGCCAATGCCTCGCACACACGCGCGTATGTGTACAAGAGAAACGCGCATCACTCGGCCCCGACCTCCCACCGTAACCGGGAACTCCCCGAAATTTTCCTCCCCCTAGCTTCTACCATGGTTTTTTCCATCATGGACGGCCCAAAGAATGTCATGTAGCTGCGTCTCCGGCCCGCCCAGGACGAAAAGCCCATTTTCTGTCATGATTTTTTTTCATAGAAGTAGGAGCCCACCACATCTATGATGATACCGGGTTTTGTCACAATTATCGTCAAAGAAGTGTCATATGTATGACAGAATTTTTTTTTGTTCGGCCCAAAATGTCACGATGTGTCTTTTTTTGTAGTGATCACCCTTTCCTCTTCAAGCGAAAACCAACGCAGTGCTCAAGAGGAAGAAAGAAGGATTTCTGGCGCCGTTGCCGGGGAGGCTTATACCAAGTCAAGTCAAGATTTGATCTCCCGTCAACAAGCCATTTCTGGCGCCGTTGCCGGGGAGATCTACGCCAAGTCAAGACATACCAAGTATCCATCACAACTCTTATCCTCCACATTACATTATTTGCCATTTGCCTCTCGTTTTCCTCTCCCCCACTTCACCCTTGCCATTTTATTCGACTTTTTTCCTCTCGCCCTCTCTTTCCGTTCGCTTTCTCTCTGCTTGTTTGCTTGTGTGCTAGATTACTTTCTGTCATGATGGCTCAAGAAAATACTAAATTCTGTGACTTTGCCAATACCAACAATAATGACTTTATTAGCACTCCGATTGCTCCTCTTACCGATGCTGAATCTTGTGAAATTAATATTGCTTTGCTGAATCTTGTCATGAAATATCCGTTTTCTGGCCTTCCTAGTGAAGATGTCGCTACCCATCTAAACAACTTTGTTGATTTGTGTGATATGCAAAAGAAGAAAGATGTGGATAATGATATTGTTAAACTTAATCTATTTCCGTTTTCGCTTAGAGATCGTGCTAAAGCTTGGTTTTCATCTTTGCCTAAAAATAGTATTGATTCATGGAATAAGTGCAAAGATGCATTTATCTCTAAGTATTTTCCTCCCACTAAGATCATCTCTCTTAGAAATGATATTATGAATTTTAAGCAACTTGATCATGAACATGTTGCACAATCTTGGGAGAGATGAAATTAATGATACGTAATTGCCCTACACATGGTTTGAATTTATGGATGATTATACAAAAATTTTATGTCGGATTGAATTTTGCTTCTAGAATCTTTTAGATTCGGCCGCGGGAGGAACTTTTATGGAAATCACTTTAGGAGAAGCTACCAAACTCCTAGATAATATTATGGTTAATTATTGTCAATGGCACACTGAAAGATCTACTAGTAAAAAAGTGCATGCAATTGAAGAGATTAATGTGTTGAGTGGAAAGATGGATGAACTTATGAAATTGTTTGCTAATAAGAGTGCTCCTACTGATCCCAATGATTTGCCTTTTTCTACTTTGATTGAGAATACTAATGAATCTATGGATGTGAATTTTTTTCGTAGGAACAATTTTGGTAATAACGCGTATAGAGGTAATTTTAATTCTAGGCCGTTTCCTAGCAATTCCTCTAATAATTATGGTAATTCCTACAACAATTCTTATGGAAATTATAATAAGATGCCCTCTGATTTTGAATCTAGTATTAAAGAATTTATTACTTCACAAAAGAGTATCAATACTTTGATTGAAGAAAAATTGCTTAAGATTGATGAGTTGGCTAGGAACGTGGATAGAATTTCTCTTGATGTTGATTCTTTGAAACTTAGATCTATTCCACCTAAGCATGATATCAATGAGTCTCTCAAAGCCATGAGAATTTCCATTGATGAGTGCAAGGAAAGAACCGCTAGGATGCGTGCTAAGAAAGATTTCTTTGTGAAAGCGTGTTCTTCTAGTTTTCATGATAATAAGGATGAAGATCTAAAAGTGATTGATGTGTCCCCTATTAAATCTTTTTTTTGCAATATGAATCTTGATAATTATGGGACTAGAGATGAGTCAACTTTAGTTAAAAGGTGTTCCAATGATTCGGAGTTTTTAGATCTTAATGCTAAAATTGATAAAAGTGGGATTGAAGAGGTTAAAACTTTAGATAACAATGAACCCACTATCTTGGATTTCAAGGAATTTAATTATGTTAATTGATAGTTGATAGATTGTATTTCCTTATTGCAATCCGTGCTAAATTCTCCTCATGCTTATTGTCAAAATAAAGCTTTAATAAACATATCATTGATGCTTTGATGCAACCTTATGAAGAAAAACTTGAGTTGGAAGTTTCTATCCCTAGAAAACTTTATGATGAGTGGGAACCTACAATAAAATTAAAATTAAAGATCATGAGTGTTATGCTTTGTGTGATTTTGGTGCTAGTGTCTCCACGATTCCAAAAACTTTGTGTGATTTTCTAGGTTTCCGTGATTTAGATGATTGTTCTTTAAAATTGCATCTTGCAGATTCCACCATTAAGAAACCTATGGGAAGAATTAATGATGTTCTTATTGTTGCAACTAGGAATTATGTGCCCGTAGATTTCATTGTTCTTGATATAGATTGCAATCCTTCATGTCCTATTATTCTTGGTAGACCTTTCCTTAGAACGATTGGTGCAATTATTGATATGAAGGAAGGGAATATTAAATTCCAATTTCCATTAAGGAAAGGCATGGAATACTCCCCTAGAAATAAAGTTAAATTACTATATGAATCTATTATGAGAGACACTTATGGATTGCATACCAAAGATGGCAATACCTAGATCTATCCTTGCTTTTATGCCTAGCTAGGGGCGTTAAACGATACCGCTTGTTGGGAGGCAGCCCAATTTTATTTTATTCTTTACTTTTTGCTCCTGTTTAGTAATAAATAATTTATCTAGCCTCTGTTTTGGTTGTGTTTTTTGTGTTTAATTAGTGTTTGTACCAAGTAGAACCGTTGGGAAGACTTGGGGAAAGTCTTTTTGATCTTGCTGTAAAAAACAGAAACTTTAGCGCTCACGAGAATTGCTGCCATTTTTTATTTAAGAGTGCTATTTAGTTAATTATTTTTTCAGATGATTAATAGATACATTACTCAGGTCCATCAATTTATTTTAGAATTTTTTGGGTTCCATAAGTTTGCTTTAGCTACAGATTACTACATACTGTTCTGTTTTTGACAAATTCTGTTTTTCGTGTGTTGTTTGCTTATTTTGATGAATCTATGGCTAGTAAAAGAGTTTATAAACCATAGAGAGGTTGGAATAAAGTATGTTTAACACCATACAAATCAAGAATTAGTTCATTACAGTACCTTGAAGTGGTGTTTTGTTTTCTTTCGCTAACGGAGCTCACGAGATTTTCTATTTAAGTTTTGTGTTGTGAAGTTTTCAAGTTTTGGGTAAAGATTTGATGGATTATGGAACAAGGAGTGGCAATAGCCTAAGCTTGGGGATGACCATGGCACCCCAAGGTAAAATACAAGGACACCAAAAAGCCTAATCTTGGGGATGCCCCGGAAGGCATCCCCTCTTTCATCTTCGTCTATCGGTAACTTTACTTGGAGCTATATTTTTATTCACCACATGATATGTGTTTTGCTTGGAGCGTCTTGTATGATTTGAGTCTTTGCTTTTTAGTTTACCACAATCATCCTTGCTATACACACCCTTTTGAGAGAGACACACATGATTTGAAATTTATTAGAATACTCTATGTGCTTCACTTATATCTTTTGAGCTATATAGTTTTTGCTCTAGTGCTTCACTTATATCTTTTAGAGCACAACGGCGGTTTTATTTTATAGAAATAATTGATCTCTCATGCTTCACTTATATTATTTTGAGAGTTCTTTAGAATAAAATGGAAATTTTCTTTTAGGAATAATATAAAAACTTTCATAGAAGTGCATTGAATACTATGAGAAGTTTGATACTTGATAATTGTTTTGAGATATGGAGATGGTGATATTAGAGTCATGCTAGTTGAGTAGTTGTGAATTTGAGAAATACTTGTGTTGAAGTTTGTGATTCATGTAGCACGCACGTATGGTGAACCGTTATGTGATGAAGTCGGAGCATGATTTATTTATTGATTGTCTTCCTTATGAGTGGCGGTCGGGGACGAGCGATGGTCTTTTCCTACCAATCTATCCCCCTAGGAGCATGCGCGTAATAATTTGTTTCGATAACTAATATATTTTTGCAATAAGTATGTGAGTTCTTTATTACTAATGTTGAGTCCATGGATTATACGCACTCTCACTCTTCCACCATTGCTAGCCTCTCTAGTATCGCACAACTTTCATCGGTACCATAAACCCACCACATACCTTCCTCAAAACAGCCACCATACCTAACTATTACGGCATTTCCATAGCCATTCCGAGATATATTGCCATGCAACTTTCCACCGTTCCGTTATTATGACACGCTTCATCATTGTCATATTGCTTGCATGATCATGTAGTTGACATCGTATTTGTGGCAAAGCCACCGTTCATAATTCTTCATACATGTCACAATTGCATCATTGCACATCCCAGTACAACGCCGAAGGCATTCACATAGAGTCATATTTTGTTCTAAGTATTGAGTTGTAATTCTTGAGGTGTAAGTAAATTGAAGTGTGATGATCATCATTATTAGAGCATTGTCCCAGTGAGGAAAGGACGATGGAGACTATGATTCCCCCACAAGTCGGGATGAGACTCCGGACGAAAAAAAAGAGAAAAAAAGGAAAGAGGCCAAAAAAATAAGACCCAAATAAAAAAATAATGAGAGAAAAAGAGAGAAGAGGCAATGTTACTATCCTTTTTCCACACTTGTGCTTCAAAGTAGCACCATGATCTTCATGATAGAGAGTCTCTTATGTTATCACTTTTATATACTAGTGGGAATTTTACATTATAGAACTTGGCTTGTATATTCCAATGATGGGCTTCCTCAAAATTGCCCTAGGTCTTCATGAGCAAGCAAGTTGGATGCACACCCACTTAGTTCTTTTGTTGAGCTTTCATACACTTATAGCTCTAGTGCATCCATTGCATGGCAATCCCTACTCACTCACGTTGATATCTATTGATGGGCATATCCATAGCACATTGATACGCCTAGTCGATGTGAGACTATCTTCTCCTTTTTGTCTTCTCCACAACCACCATTCTATTCCACATATAGTGCTATATCCATGGCTCACACTCATATATTGCGTGAAGATTGAAATAGTTTGAGAACATCAAAAGTATGAAACAATTTCTTGGCTTGTCATCGGGGTTGTGCATGATTTAAATATTTCGTGTGGTGAAGATAGAGCATAGCCAGACTATATGATTTTGTAGGGATAACTTTCTTTGGCCATGTTATTTTGAGAAGACATGATTGCTTAGTTAGTATACTTGAAGTATTATTATTTTTATGTCAATATTAAACTTTTATCTTGAATCTTTCGGATCTGAACATTCATGCCACAATAAATAAAAATTACATTGAGAAATATGTTAGAAAGCATTCCACATCAAAAATTCTTTTTTATCATTTACCTACGCGAGGACGAGCAGGAATTAAGCTTGGGGATGCTTGATACGTCTCCAACGTATCTATAATTTTTTATTTCTCCATGCTATTATATTATCTGTTTTGGATGTTAATGGGCTTTATTTTACACTTCTATATCATTTTTGGGACTAACCTATTAAATGGAGGCCCAACCCAAATTGCTGTTTTTTTGCCTATTTCAGTGTTTCATAGAAAAGGAATATCAAACGAAGTCCAAACGGAATGAAACCTTCGGGAACGTGATTTTCTCAACAAACATGATCCAGGAGACTTGGAGTGGGCGTCAAGAAACAATCGAGGTGGCCACGAGGCAGGGGGGCGCGCCCTCCACCATCGTGGGCCCCTCGTTGCTCCACCGACCTACTTCTTCCTCCTATATAAGTCCACGTACCCCGCAAACATCCAGGAGCACCACAAAAACCTAATTCCACCGCCGCAACCTTCTGTACCCGAGAGATCCCATCTTGGGGCCTTTTCCAGAGCTTTGTCGGAGGGGGCATTGATCACGGAGAGCCTCTACATCAACTCCATGGCCTCTCCGGTGATGTGTGAGTAGTTTACTTCAGACCTTCAGGTCCATAGCTACTAGCTAGCTGGCTTCTTCTCTCTCTTTGGATCTCAATACAAAGTTCTCCTCGATTCTCTAGGAGATCTATTCGATGTAATCTTCTTTTATGGTGTGTTTGTCGAGATCCGATGAATTGTGGGTTTATGATCCAGATTATCTATGAACAATATTTGATTCTTCTCTAAATTCTTTTATGTATGATTGGTTTTTCTTTGCAAGTCTCTTCGAATTATCAGTTTGGTTTGGCCTACTAGATTGATCTTTCTTGCAATGGGAGAAGTGCTTAGCTTTGGGTTCAATTTTGCGGTGCTCGATACCAGTGACAGTAGGGGAAACAACACGTATTGTAGTGTTGCCATCGAGGATAAAAAGATGGGGTTTATATCATATTGCATGAGTTTATCCCTCTACATCATGTCATCTTGCTTAAGGCGTTACTTTGTTCTTATGAACTTAATACTCTAGATGCATGCTGGATAGCGGTCGATGTGTGGAGTAATAGTAGTAGATGCAGAATCGTTTCGGTCTACTTGTCGCGGACATGATGCCTATATACATGATCATGCCTAGATATTCTCATAATTATTTGCTTTTCTATCAATTGCTCGACAGTAATTTGTTTACCCACTGTAATACTTATGCTATCTTAAGAGAAGCCACTAGTGAAACCTATGGCCCCCGGGTCTATTTTCCATCATGCAAGTTTCCAATCTATTTTATTTTGCAATCTTTACTTTCAATCTATATCATAAAAATACCAAACATATTTATCTTATTATTATTATCTCTATCAGATCTCACTCTTGCAAGTGGCCGTGAAGGGATTGACAACCCCTTTATCGCGTTGGTTGCGAGGTTCTTATTTTTTTGTGTAGGTACGAGGTGACTCACTCATGGTCTCCTACTGGATTGATACCTTGGTTCTCAAAAACTGAGGGAAATACTTACGCTGCTTTACTGCATCACCCTTTCCTCTTCAAGGGAAAACCAACGCAGTGCTTAGCGCCCCCTCCTTCCTTCTCTTCTCTCCTCTTTCCCTTCTTCTCCTTCTTGGACTAGGAAAGGGGGGAAACCTACTCCTACTAGGAGTAGGAATCCCTCCTCGGGCACGCCCCTTGTGGCCGGCCCTCCTCCTCCTCCCCTCCTTTATATACGGGGGAAGGGGGCACTCCGTAGACACACAAGTTGATCTTTAGCCGTGTGTGGTGCCCCGTCCACAATTTTCCACCTCGGTCATATTGTCGTAGTGCTTAAGCGAAGCCCTACGTCGGTAACTTCATCATCACCGCCACCACACCATCATGCTGACAAAACTCTCCCTCGGCCTCGGCTGGATCTAGAGTTCGAGGGACGTCATCGAGCTGAACGTTTGCAGATCACGGAGGTGCCTGATGTCTACTACACAACCTTCTTCTTGTACACGTTGTTGGGCCTCCAAGTGCAGAGGTTTGTAGGACAGTAGCAAATTTCCCTCAAGTGGATGACCTAAGGTTTATCAATCCATGGGAGGCGTAGGATGAAGATGTTCTCTCTCAAACAACCCTGCAACCAAATAACAAAGAGTCTCTTGTGTCCCCAACACACCCAATACAATGGTAAATTGTGTAGGCGCACTAGTTAAGCGAAGAGATGGTGATACAAGTGCAATATGGATGGTAGATAAAGGTTTTTGTAATCTGAAAATATAAAAACAGCAAGGTAACTAATGATAAAAGTGAGCACAAACGGTATTGCAATGCGTTGAAACAAGGCATAGGGTTCATACTTTCACTAGTGCAAGTTCTCTCAACAATAATAACATAATTGGATGATATAACTATCCCTCAACAAGCAACAGAGAGTCACTCCAAAGTCACTAATAGCGGAGAACAAACGAAGAGATTATGGTAGGGTACGAAACCACCTCAAAGTTATCCTTTCTGATCGATCTACTCAAGAGTCCAAAGTAAAATAACACAAAGCTATTCTTTCCGTTCAATCTATTATAGAGTTCGTACTAGAATAACACCTTAAGACACAAATCAACCAAAACCCTAATGTCACCTAGATACTCCAATGTCACCTCAAGTATCCGTGGGTATGATTATACGATATGCATCACACAATCTCAGATTCATCTATTCAACCAACACAAAGAACTTCAAAGAGTGCCCCAAAGTTTCTACCGGAGAGTCAAGACGAAAATGTGTGCCAACCCCTATGCATAAGTTCATGAGGTCACGGAACTCGCAAGTTGATCACCAAAACATACATCAAGTGGATCACGTGATATCCCATTGTCACCACAGATAAGCACATGCAAGACATACATCAAGTGTTCTCAAATCCTTAAAGGCTCAATCCGATAAGATAACTTCAAAGGGAAAACTCAATTCATCACAAGAGAGTAGAGGGGGAGAAACATCATAAGATCCAACTATAATAGCAAAGCTCATGATACATCAAGATCGTACCATCTCAAGAACACGAGAGAGAGAGAGAGAGAGAGAGATCAAACACATAGCTACTGGTACATACCCTTAGCCCCGAGGGAGAACTACTCCCTCCTCGTCATGGAGAGCACCAGGATGATGAAGATGGCCACCGGAGAGGGATTCCCCCCCCCCCCTCTGGCAGGGTGCCGGAACGGGTCTAGATTGGTTTTCGGTGGCTATGGAGGCTTCTGGCGGCGGAACTCCCGATCTATTCTGCTCTCCGATGTTTTTAGGGTATATGGACATATATAGGCGAAAGAAGTCGCTCAGGGGAGCCACGAGGGGCCCAGGGGGTAGGGTGCGCCCCATCCTCGTGGTGGCCTCGGGGCTCTTCTGGCCCACCTCCAGTACTCCGTGGGCTTCTTCTGGTCCAAAAATGATCTCCGTGAAGTTTCAGGTCAATTGGACTCCATTTGATTTTCCTTTCGTGCGATACTTAAAAACAAGGAAAAAACAGAAACTGGCATTGGGCTCTAGGTTAATAGGTTAGTCCCAAAAATAATATAAAAGTGTATAATAAAGCCCATAAACATCCAAAACAGATAATATAATAGCATGAAAGAATCAAAATTATAGATACATTGGAGACGTATCAGTGCTGTGCATTCGTACTTGGTCGGTTGGATCGTGAAGACGTTCGACTATATCAACCGTGTTACTAAATGCTTCCGCTTTTGATCTACGAGGGTACATGGACACACTCTCCCCTCTCGTTGCTATGCTTCTCCTAGATAGATCTTGCGTGATCGTAGGCAATTTTTTTAAATACTATGTCCCCAACAATAATTACCTAGTTACATTGTGATGTTTGATAGCACATAAGGTGTTCCTCCGGTATTCGGGAGTTGCATAATCTCATAGTCAGAGGAATATGTATAAGTCATGAAGAAAGCAATAGCAGTAAAACTAAATGATCATAATGCCAAGCTAACTGATGGTTCTTGTCCATCACATCATTTTCTAATGTTGTGATCCTGTTCATCAAATGACAACACATGTCTACGGTCAGGAAACTTAACCATCTTTGATTAACGAGCTAGTCAAGTAGAGGCATAATACGGACACTCTGTTTTTTCTATGTATTCACACATGTACTAAATTCTAGTTAATACAATTCTAGCATGAATAATAAACATTTATCATGAAATATAAATAACAACTTTATTACTGCCTCTAGGGCATATTTCCTTCGTATAACCCATAACCACATACCCATGTGCCCATATAAAATCTATGTGAACTCGAAATTATCTCTACAATCTACACTTTGTCATAAATTTGTGGACTCAACATTGAAAGACAGTGGGTGTCGGTGTCAAAACCGGCGGATCTCGGGTAGGGGGTCCCGAACTGTGCGTCTAGGATCGATGGTAACAGGACACGGGGGACACAATGTTTACCCAGGTTCAGGCCCTCTATGTGGAGGTAAAACCCTATGTCCTGCTTGATTGATATTGATGAATATGATTGTTACAAGAGTGGATCTACCATGAGATCGTAGTGGCTAAACCCTAGAAGTCTAGCCTATATGGGTATGGTAATGAGTATATGTGGTGTCCTTTCCGGACTATCCCCTTCAGTTTATATAAACACCGAAGGGATCTAGGGTTTACATGGAGTTGGTTACATAAGAAGGAATCTTCGGTCGCCAAGCTTTGCCTTCCACGCCTAGTAGAGTCCAATCCGGACACGAGTATGGTCTTCGATCTTCATAGCCCATCAGTCTAGCCCATCGATATCAGGCCGGACGTCCGAGGACCCCTTAGTCTAGGACTCCCTCAGTAGCCCCTGAACCTGGCTTCAATGACGAGGAGTCCTGCGCGGAGATTTGTCTTCGGCATTGCAAGGCGGGTTCCCTCCTTCTAAACTCCAAAACAGTCTTCAGACGAAGGAAATATATCCGGACCTGTGTATATAATGGTAGAGAATATAATAACTCATGAGCCCAACTTGTTGATAACTGTTCATGACATGATATCATGCCTGCCCGGTTGCTATTTCCAACCGTCAGCTAGCGAGCCGCCCCACGTCTCGGGGTGCGGTTTTACTGGCATGTCTCATCAGGGCAGAGATCGTGTCCCTTTATTTTTATAGGATTTTTATTAATGCAGGCGTGGGTAACCCAACCGTCCCTGGGTACAACTCCTTGGAGATAGGTAAGTTTAGAGACCCTGGGAGAGACGCCCAATATCCGGGGCCTTTTTATAGAGAGCCTGTCTCTTCTTCTTCCCTTGCGCTTGCTCCGTCCTCAACCCCAGCCACCCCAAGTTCCAACCCTCGAGTTCCAATCACCACCAGCCTTAGTCATGTTCGGATCCAATCGTCAGGGCCGGTGGGTGGCTTCTTCTGTCACAGAGGAGGACATTGCGGAGCTTCGTGTAGCGAGGTACCTGACCTCGGAAATATTTCATCGGCTTCTGGCACAAGGGAAGGTCATACCGACTCCCAGATCAGATGAGAGGGTTGTATTTGTGTCTCACTTCCTTCATGGGCTAGGGTTCACACTTAACCCCTTCATCCGAGGCTCATGTTCTACTATGGGCTAGATTTTCACGATCTGACCCCAGACTCTATTCTCCTCATCTCGACATTTATCGTCACATGTGAGGCCTTACTCCGGACTCCTCCACACTTCAGTTTGTGGCTCAAGACCTTTGATGTGAGGCCGCAGGCTGGCAGAGGAGGAGCAGGCAGAGTGCAGCAGCGTCATAATAGGCAAACTGGCCGGCGCGGTTTGGCCCGAAGGATCTTTCGCCAAATCTTCAGACCTGTGGTAGCAGGGGTGGTTTTATGTCACGAGCCGCAGAGCTCCAAGTGGGCGGCTACACCCGCGTTCTGACCCGGCCCTCCAGTTCAGCTTGCTTCATGGGTCAATAAGGGATTGGGTTGGGGATCCGTCAATGAAGTGCAGACTCTGCAAAGTCGCATCCGAAGCCTTATTGAGAATGACGTCAATCTTGTGAACGTCGTTCAAATAATGCTAGTCCGCTGGATCCTTCCATGTCAGCGGCGGCCTCTTCGTATGTGGGAGTTTAACCCAGAAGGGCGGCGGACCCTACAACACTTCTTCGGCGCTACGCACGAAGGAATGTGGAAATTATATTTCGGGGAACAAGAGCAATGGCCGGACACCACCGAAGACGTTGGCCTTGACTGCAATCATCCGGACACTTCGGTAAGTATTTGGTATCCAAGCACCTTCCATTCAGGTATCTCTTAACAAGATATTGAACAATTCGTCCCTGTACAGGACTGGATAAAGAAAGTGGTGCTGATCTGGTGTCCGGCGCCTCTTCCCGAAGGCCCTGCGACCGACGTGCTGACGAGGATGCTAGTTCCAACACCGTACCAGCTGACGATTATGGAGGTAAGTAGGCGGGATCCTTCACGGGAAGGCCGTACTTTGGTGGCGGTTTCCGAAGACCCAAGGGTGCCCGAGCCGCTGATGGACTTGCTACGACGAGCATCCCTTTTAGAAGAGCACCGTACTTTGATGGCTATGGTGGTTAAAAGGATTCTATCCGCAAAGTGTGGATTGAACGAGGCTTTTACAAGCCTTCTACGCAATTTTGAGGTTTGTGATGTAGTTTTGTCAATTAAATTTTATTGACAGAATGCACCTGTTGTATATGTAGTAGCCCCTAAGACTCGGATTGTCTTCCGAAGGAAGCGATCGGAGGATCAAAGAGATATGCTGAGGTATTAACCTTGGTTTAATTTGAAATATAGGCTGCTGCCCCTCCTGTGGCTGCCCGAAATACGGAAGTGGCCGAACTCCAGCAAAAGCTGGATATTGCGGAGGATGACATTGCATTGATCAACAGGCGTCTTGACGACTCGCAAGGTATGTATTTCGAACATTCTTTACACCCGTGTGCTTGACGCAGGAAAGAGCTTTATATGAAATGCGCATGAAATGCAGATGGTGCTGCCGCCGTTGAGGCCCTTCGGGCGGAGCTAGTCCGGGCCAAGGAGCGGGTCCGGCTTAGTGATGCTGCTGCTAAAGAGGCATCGATTGAACTGAAGGCCGAACAAGCTGCATGATGCCAGGGCGAGGAGAAGGTATCCCTGATGACACTCACTTTGGAGAATGCTACTGGCCGCTGTGAAGTCCTTGAAAAGGAGAATGAAGCCTTAACGGCTGAACTGGACAAGGCCCGATAGGAGGCAAGAGAAGCGTGATCAGAGTCCAGAGCACTCCGTGAGGAGGTTCGGCAGATGAAAGAGATAGTGGTTGGAAAGCCTTTTCTGCTACAGACTAAGTTCGGCGACCCAGACTATGCTCAGCTGAACCAAGTGTGGAGTTCTCCGGACGAGTATTTGGACTTGCCGAAGAGTTCTTCTGATGCGACGCGGTATTACCAAGCACGAGCTGGATATGCAACAGAGAAGCTTTTTTGGTCATAGTTCGGTGCGTCTAAGCGCCCACTGCTGCTTAATGAACAGATGTCCCAATGGGCCGAACTTCATAGGGTATCTGGCGCTGCCATGAAGGATGTTATAATCCGGCTATGGCCAACTGAGCCCGTGCCGAGTAGCTATTTTGGTTTGGTGCAGAAGCTCGTCGATGTGGTGCCGCGAATCGATGATGTGAAGCGATCGACGTGCATTTAAGGTGCATGGATGGCCCTTGCCCGAGCCAAGACATTCTGGGGAAAGATGAAGGCCATCGACGTCGTCACGAAGGGTTCGCCTGGAGGCAGGGACCGTCCAGAACCGGAGAGCTATTTTGAAGATGTCTTGGAGGCTGCCCGCTTGATAGAGGGTCAATGCTCAAAAAACATAATGTTCGACTGAGGTGTATGATGATTGTAAAAGACAACTTTATGGTTAATCTATTTATGTTTTTCTCGAAAGCTTGAATTCCTCCTTTGCGGTTGTTTTAATATAATCTGAAAGTTTTCCAGTCATCGGCTTCAGCCCCTTGTAGGAAGTACGGGGGTGTTCGGCAAAGCATTTAATCACTCTTTATCAAACGTCTTGGTCCATGAAGGAGGTGATATTGCGGTGAACCAGGCAATCAGACTATAAGGCGTTAACACTTTCACTTAACCATAGGAGTTTTATGGTGGGACTACGACATAGCCCCTGGTGTGTATGCGGCGTGTGGTGCCTTGCATATCTGATCTGAAAAAGATCCTTCATGTTACACGGAGAATCACTAAGGATTTCAACAAGTCGTCAAGTGGTTGACCAGCTCCCGCCACATCATGACAGTCAGTTTTCGGCTTTCTCTACTGAGGTGCTCATCCGGTCTAGGCCAGGGCACAATCACAGTAGTTCTCCCTTTACTACCCTAGCCGATAGGGCAGAACGTAGGGTAGCAAACACAAGAGCCGGGCAACCCAACTATTGACCTAAGACAATGATTCGGAGCTGATGCATATAAGGCCAAACTTGCGACGCCAAAGTACGCTATAGAGCTGTTCGGACTTTTACTGGCAGCTCATTCGTTCCCATGCCGAGCCCCTGGCAGAGTATGCCGAGGTGTATCTGCAGAGCAGCCGTTAAGGCCGTACCTACTGTTGAAAGAGTATAAAAGATTGGTTCGGATGAGACTTACTAAGAACAGAGCGATGTGCCAATGGTAAATTTATGTATATATATAATAATAATAAAAAGGAACCGTGAACCTGGCTATTTGACATGCTCGGAGTTGGGATCAAAGGAAAAATGGCATATTACGGGCTCGAAAATAAAGACTATGGTCCACAAAATATTATTTTGGACGTCCCGTTGCACGTCTGCGTCACCCGTCCTTGGGGAGGGGAATCCTTAAAGGAAGTAGCCCCTTAGGTGAGCGTACAGATCCAGACTCCGATAGAGTCCGTTGTAGATGTTGTCCGGCTGGTCACATGTTATTTAGGGATGATACAGAAAAATAAAGTAAGCAGATAGAAAACGTTATGGGAATGCTTGCAGGGTTGTCCGTATTATGCTTCCGGTGATGCCCATGGTATCTTGAGTGCTTAGTGATGTGCGCGTGGTGCAAATTTTGCCAGTACAGTACGTGGGTGGTGGAAGACGGACTGCTATTCGTGTTCCCGGAGTAGTCGAACATCGGAGGGAAACTGTTTCTGGCCCCTGGTGTTCTGCTGGCGCACCAATCCGTCATCTTTATCGCCTGGTGGCCTCCTCCCCTTGTGATCAGCGTTGAGCTTGCCTGCTTGCTTGAAGACCTAACAGTTTCGGTTGGTATGATTAGCTGGCATATCAGGTTGACCGTGAATCTGACAACGTCGGTCCAATATCCTGTCGAGGGTGGATGGTCCATCCTGGTTTGCCTTTAGTGGCTTCTTCCGTTGACCAGGCTTCGGATTTTGAAATCCGGCATTCACCGCTGTGTCACGTATATTACTGTGACTGTTGTGTTCGGTTTGTCGTGGCTTGCCGTTGCCATCTTGGATTTTGGAGGTGCCCGGCTGCTGGCGTCGTTGCTTTTACGAGCCAGCCAGTTGTCTTCTCCCGCGCAGAAGCGGGTCATTAGAGCGGTAAGTGCTGCAATGGATTTGGGTCCTTCTTGGCCGGGGTGACGCGCTAGCCACTCGTCCCGGACGCCGTGTCTGAAGGCCACAAGGGCTTTTGTGTCCGGACAGTCGACAATTTGGTTCTTTTTGACTAGGAACCTGGTCCAGAGATCCCTGGCTGACTTGCCGGGCTCTTGGACAATGTGACTTAAGTCATCCACGTATAATGGCCGGACATATGTTCCCTAGAAATTGCCTCAAAAGGCGTCTTCCAAATCTTCCCAGTTGCCGATGGAATTTTCTGGCAAACTGTTTAGCCAGTATCGAGCTGGCCCTTTAAGCTTGAGAGGTAGGTATTTAATGGCATGGAGGTCGTCTCCACGGGCCATATGAATATGAAGGAGGTAATCCTCGATCCATACCGCGGGATATGTTGTTCCATCATATGATTCAATGTTGATGGGTTTAAATGCGTCTAGGAATTCGTGCTCCATTACTTTGTTAGTGAAGCAGAGAGGGTGTGAGGCTCCTCTATGTTGGGCCACACTATGAACCACCTCCGGCGGATTTCTCTTATGGTGTATGGCCTGGGCATGGTCGGCTTTATAGCGTCCGAATAGGCGACCATCATCCTCGGTCGGGATATATCTTCATGATCTATATGTCGATCGTGTATGTCCTGCTCTACCCTTAGTGTATTGGTTGATATCGTGGGTATTCCTCCAAGCTGTTTTGTTTTGACGGCCGGATGGGTTGGTATGGTGCTCTACTTGGGCTGCTGCTTTGACTGGACTGAATTGTGGTCGGCCCACCGCATTATTCGATGGTGGTATGGGCTCCATCGCCCTGCCATCGTATTCAGGGAGCCACCTATTATTTGGGTGGCTTTTAACTGGGCTGCTAAGGCTGTGTTCTTCGGCGGCCAAGACCTCGGTCCATCTATCATTGAGAAAATCTTGGCTTGCTCGAAGCTACAACTGCTTCTTTCTTAGGCTCCTTGCAGTGGCTATAAGCTGGCGTTTAAAGCGCTCCTGCTCGAGAGGTTCCTTGGGCATGATAAAGTCTTCGTCACCGAGGATCTCCTCTTCCTCGGAGGGTGGGAGAGAATTGTTGTCCTCCGAGTCCCCATATGTGGTCTGTTCATCAAAGCTGTCCTACCCACCTTCCTATTCATCCTGCTCGGATTTTACCTCAGCAGGGCCTTTGTTGTCCGGTGTGTCGTCTTCTCTGGTGTTGGCAGTGTTTTCTCTTGGGCGATGTAGCCTAGGGTGCCGGTTTCTGGGCTGTGTACTAGGCGGTTTATGCTCGATCGGATCCTTCTTGTCATATTTGAGAGCGCCGTAAGGTGTGTCTTTCATACACATGTCATACCAGGAAGTGGTCTTCCCGTATCGAACGGGTAATAAGCTCTGGCCTTGCCCCTCATCATCGTCCAAACCATTGATGTCTTCAGGGCAAGGGTCGGGCATGTTGGTTAGGTCTTCAACAGTGGCTACGAAGTGGGCGGCGGGTGGGAAACAAAATTCTCCATCGTCCACAGAAAGTTCAAACCGAACATAGTTCAGCGATGGGTCATTTGCCAGGGATAGGTTTTTTAGCAGGTTTAGTATGTCACCCATGAGCGCGTGTTGGAAGACATCTGTGGCGCTGAACTTGAAGATCGATAACCGATCGACTTCAGTATATGCGGGCTCGCAGGGTTCAGAGTTCGACGTCAGAGGCGGGTCCGGGGTTTCGTTGATGTGGATACCATATGAAGTGGAATCGGCGTGCGGCTCCAACACCACGGAATTGGTAGCCCCTGTGATGGAGTCAAGCTTCCCATCTTTGGGTGATTTGATCTGCTCCGGATTTGAAGCCGGAGCTGCTGCAGGAGCTATCTCTAGGGTGCTGCCCGATGATAGGTCTAAGCCATGTTCATCGAGGCAATAGGGAGCGGCTGCCGTGGTCTCGAATCCGTCGAAGATCAAATCTTCACGGATGTCCGCGGCGTAATTTAAGCTCTCGAATCTGACCTGATGGCCGGGGCGTAGCTGTCGATCTGCTACAGATGGCCAAGCGAGTTGGCCCGCAGTACGAAGCCACTGAATACGAAGATCTGTTCGGGGAGGAAGGTTCCTCCTTGGACAGCGTCATTATTGACGATCGAAATGGCCATCGAGCCTTCTGCCGACGGCACAGTGGTACTCTCAATGAAAGCACCAATGTCGGTGTCAAAACCGGCAGATCTCCGGTAGGGGGTCCCGAACTGTGCGTCTAGGATCAATGGTAACAAGAGACGGGGGACACAATGTTTACCCAGGTTCGTACCCTCTCTATGGAGGTAAAACCCTACATCCTGCTTGATTGATATTGATGAATATGAGTGTTACAAGAGTGGATCTACCACGAGATCATAGTGGCTAAACCCTAGAAGTATAGCCTATATGGGTATGGTAATGAGTATATGTGGTGTCCTTTCTGGACTATCCCCTTCGGTTTATATAGACACCAAAGGGATCTAGGGTTTACATGGAGTCGGTTACATAAGAAGGAATCTTTGGTCGCCAAGCTTGCCTTCCATGCCAAGTAGAGTCCAATCCGGACACGAGTATGGTCTTCGATTTTCACAGCCCATCAGTTCGGCCCATGGATATCAGGCCGGACGTTCGAGGACCCCTTAGTCTAGGACTCCCTCAGTGGGAGAGACCCACACTGCCATATATTACTCAGGCATAAAAATGTATGACAATGTGATGATGTTTTGAAGTGTTGTTGTTTACGAGAAAATGATGTTTATTAAATGTGTTATTGTTTATAAGTATGTGTTGTTGTTATAATTTATTGTTGGACGTTATTAGTATATGTTGTTGTTTAGAACTATGAGTTGTTCAAATTGATGTTTGAGAAACACGGTTAATTATACCTACGGGTAACGGGTATGGGAAAAATGTGGTCGTTGGTGGGTATGGGTAAGGGTGATGGGTAAGCTCACGGGCGGAATAAGGGGTGGCTCCATCCATACCCATGCCATGTGGGTGCCATCCCTACGCATGACTTGTTGCTCTACTGGATGTCCGACATCAGCGTCTAGGGCAGAGGGCATAGAACATCAAACCCAGTGAGTCACCTTCCTTGATCCTACCTTAGATATTGAGGAACCAGCGGGAGCACTGCATTTTTATTAAGAAGAGGAAAATATGTATAGTGTGACATGTTTTAAAGGGGACATGCCAGAAACCCCAAGATCCAAAGGATCACACTGAGTATCGCATGCTAACTACTCATGAAATTGGATCACTCTTGGCCGAAAGACCAGATCGTGCTGCATGATCTCATCGAAGGTGAGGTGGGCCACATCGATGTCAGTCAATCTTGTGCCTTCAAATATTTGTCGGTTCTTCTCCTTCCAGGCAATCCACATTATACAAATGAGGCAGTCATTGCGCCGCCTTCTTAGGTTGTTGTCGGTATTCTTGAGGCCATCATCCCACCGGGTGTAGCGACCCGATCCCAATGGACCGTAGTCTCTGTGCTTAAGTGTCATCCCTGGATTGGTATTGCTGACATACACAGTACTCGAGGATTTATAACAGAGTTCAATCACACACTTATTACATCAAATGTCTCGAAAAGAGTAATTATTACAATAATATGGCTGAAGGCCATCTAAATAACTGGCGGAAGCATCGAAGATAAATGAGTCCATCCGACTCCACGGCAAAACTGAGTGCATGACAACGACCTATCGCACCTTACTCTTCGTCCAAAAATTCTACAACATGATACATTGCACACGTGTAGGTCAGACCATGGAATATGCTGGCAAGATCACACTACAGAGAATAATGATGGAATAAAAACTATCACTACATGCATATTTGGCCGTTGGAGGCTCTAAGTTTAATATTTGCATAAAGCTAATTTTTTTTCCTACGACAAAAGGAATAGCTTTTATTTAACTACCAAGTTTATGCCATTATCGAGAAAGTCCCCCCAACTCAATTCCCAAAAGGATATTAATAACCCAACAAATTCATTAATTAAAATGGTGAGATCAAATCAATAATTCAAATACCAGATACTCAGATGTCCATAACCGGGGACAAGATGAATCATGATTTGTTTGTACACTCTGCAGAGGTTTGCGCACTTTTCCCCACAAGACTCGACCGCATCCATGATCAGAAGATCGAGACATAGTCTTTCTAAAGCATTAACTCTTTACTCTGGGTAGACAGTACCACCTACTTTCCCCTACATCTGCTAGCGTACCACTGAAAGAGGTCACACAACTTACTCAACTATGCCAGAGCCCATAATGGATTATGGCTGCACACGGAAGTTTCTAGCTTGAATAATATTATGATCCATTTGAGCCTGGGTGGCATTCCATAGGATGATCACACGGGTACTCCGGGATATCCTAGGGCAACACTGGATTGCTCCAGGTGCCTGCAACCAATCCACCCATACGTGTATTAAAGTAGCCACCTTAAGTTTCCCTTAGTTATTACTCTCGCAACTTTCATGAATCACACATACCAATCCCTGTCTATGAGCATAGCAAAGCAATATGAGCATAACGTATATTCCCGGGGTTGATAAAAGGATAATAGGTTCCTACCTCATCAACTAATTAACAACAACCACATGTTCCCAATCCTACTCATGCAATGTTTGAGGGTCGAATGCATAAAAACAGGGTAATAAAGGGATATGATCAAAGCGTAACTTGCCTTGCTGACGATCGGAAAACCTTAGAGATTCGTAGTAGCAAGCTTCGCACTCCGGATACTCTATTGTAAACAAACAATAGCATAAATATGCACTCAAGCATAAGATGAAAAAATAGAAAACCAGATAAAAGATCTAAACAGAAAGTGCAAGTGAAGAGCTTCGATTTGCAAAAAATAATCAATCAAATCAGCGATACGAAACTCAAGATACGATCAAAAGAAGTTCAAATTCAAATCTGTTTGAAACCAAAATTTAAACTTTCAAAAACATGTTTAAGTTGATTATCTGAACAGAGGGGATCGTAATGAAGAATTTGGCATTGGTTTCGTTGGATTTGGATAAACGAGCAAAAACTTGAGAGGGTTTAAAGATTAGGGACTAAACTACGAAGAAAATAATTACATACAGGTCCCTGGCCGAAATTTAACAGAAAAAGAAAAATCTAAGGAACGAACGTTCGCTACAGAAACCTAACAAACGAAAACGGTTCACTACCGTAGACTAACGGATGAATGTTCGCTAAATAAACTAAGTAAAAAAATAAACCGGTCTAAAAGAAAACCGAAAAAAACTAGATCGGGGTTCGGTTTATACCGGTCCACGGCGGGCTCCGATGAGGCGGCGCAGGACGACAGCAATGGTGGGCGACGGTAGCAGCGGCAACGGGTGGCGGCTACGAGGACGCGGGGCTCGACAGGTGGCGGGAGGCGGCGCGGCTTGAGGGGAGAGGGGGCGGCGACCTTACCTTTTAAAGGCGAAGGGGGTGCTGGCTTGGAGGAGGGGCGGCCGGAGGCGGTGGCGACGTCGGACTCCGGGAGGAGTCTGGCTCGGGCGTGGGATGGGCGAGGCGGCGGCGCTGCTGGGCCGACTTGGCTTCGGCCCAGCCGGTCCGAAGAAAACTTATTTTTAAATAATGTCGTGAAGAGAAAAAAAATCCGAATAAAATAAAATAAAATTCCAGAAACAATTTTCACCATCCCCTCCTAATATTTGGGACAATGTGAACATTTTTCTGGACTAAATGCAATTTTTAAAAATGTAAATAAAATGCAACCGAATAAAATTGCAAATAAATAGATTTCTATTCAAAATTAAATTTCCAATACTTCCTAGCTGTTTTAAAGAAGTCATATTATCTTCTCTCATTATTTATTTATTTTAAATAATTGGAAAAATAATTTCGAATAAAACCACTTTGATCCAATTTGCCAATTTTGAAAAATTCAAAAATGGATTTTTGTGAAAACCTCCAACTCTCTCAATTGGTCCTTGAGTTGCTTAAGGTTCCTAGGATCAAAATTCCAAATAAAACAAATTCAAAAAATGCACAAATTATGGATGCATATGATGACCTAATGAATAACATCCAAATTGAAAATTGGGATGGTGCAAATCTAACCCCCTTAAGATGAATCTCGCCCTCGAGATTAGAGTTGGCTAGAAAAAAAGGTGTGGGTGGTCTTTCCAGAGATCTTCTTCTCGCTCCCAGGTGGCTTCTTCCTCGGTATGGTGGCTCCACTGAACTTTGCAAAACTTGATGACCTTTCTTCATGTAACTCGGTTGGCGAACTCGAGAATCTTGACGGGTTTCTCCTCATAGGTTAGGTCACTCTCCAACTGAATTTCTTCCAGGGGCACTGTATCTCTTAGAGGAATATCGTCCATCTCTGCATGGCACTTCTTCATCTGGGATATGTGAAACACATCATGGACTCCTGACAAACCTTCGGGTAACTCCAACTTGTAGGAAACTTCACCCATACGTTCCAAAACTCAGTATGGTTCTACCAATCGTGGTGCTAACTTTGCTTTGAGTCCAAATCGTTTAACTCCTAGAAGTGGTGACACACAAAGATATGCTCTGTCTCCGATTTCATGGGCAACCTCCTTGCGTTTAGTATCGGCATAACTCTTCTGCCTGGACTGAGCTACCTTGAGCCTATCATGAATCAACTTGACCTTCTCCTCAGACTCGCTGATTAAATCTAGCCCAAACAATTGTCGGTCTCCAACTTCATCCCACATCAATGGTGTCCTGCACCTCCTTCCATACAAAGCTTCGAAAGGGGTGATAACCCACAAGTATAGGGGATCACAACAGTTTTTGAGGGTAGAGTATTCAACCCAAATTTATTGATTCGACACAAGGGGAGCTAAAGAATATTCTCAAGTATTAGCAGTTGAGTTGTCAATTCAACTACACCTGAAAGACTTAATATCTGCAGCAAAGTATTTAGTGGCAAAGTAGTATGGAAGTAACGGTAACAGTGGCAAAAGTAACAGTAGCAGTTTTTGTAGCAATCGTAATAGTGGCAACAGAAAAATAACTAACCAAAGATCAATATGTGAAAAGCTCGTAGGCAATGGATCAATGATGGATAATTATGTCGGATGCGATTCCTCATGCAACAGTTATAACATAGGGTGACACAGAACTAGCTCCGGTTCATCAATGTAATGTAGGTATGTATTCCGAATATAGTCATACATGCTTATGGAAAAGAACTTGCATGACATCTTTTGTCCTATGCTACCTCTTGAGCACTGCGTTGGTTTTCCCCGAAGAGGTAGGGATGATGCAGCAAAGTAGCATAAGTATTTCCCTCATTTTTTGAGAACCAAGGTATCAATCCAGTAGGAGGATATGCGTGAGTCCCTCGTACCTGCACAAAACAAATAAATCCTCGCAACCAACGCGGTAAGGGGTTGTCAATCCTACACGGCCACTTACGAGAGTGAGATCTGGTAGATATGATAAGATAATATTTTTTGGTATTTTTATGATAAAGATGCAAAGTAAAATAAAAGCAAAGTAAAAAAGCAAAGGAAATAACTAAGTATTGGAAGATTAATATGATGAAGATAGACCCGGGGGCCATAGGTTTCACTAGTGGCTTCTCTTAAGAGCATAGGTATTCTACGGTGGGTGAACGAATTACTGTTGAGCAATTGACAGAATTGAGCATAGTTATGAGAATATCTAGGTATGATCATGTATATAGGCATCACGTCCGAGACAAGTAGACCGACTCATGCCTGCATCTACTACTATTACTCCACTCATCAACCGCTATCCAGCATGCATCTAGAGTATTAAGTTAATGAAAACAGAGTAACGCCTTAAGCAAGATGACATGATGTAGAGGGATAAACTCGTGCAATATGATGAAAACCCAATCTTGTTATCCTCGATAGCAACAATACAATACGTGCCTTGCTGCCCCTACTATCACTGGGAAAGGACACCGCAAGATTGAACCCAAAGCTAAGCACTTCTCCCATTGCAAGAAAGATCAATCTAGTAGGCCAAACCAAACTGATAATTCGAAGAGACTTGCAAAGATAACCAATCATACATAAAAGAATTCATAGAAGATTCAAATATTGTTCATTGATAGACTTGATCATAAACCCACAATTCATCGGTCTCAACAAACACACCTCAAAAAGAAGATTACATCAAATAGATCTCCACAAGAGAGGCGGAGAACATTGTATTGAGATCCAAAAAGAGAGAAGAAGCCATCTAGCTAATAACTATGGACCCGTAGGTCTGAGGTGAACTACTCACACTTCATCGGAGGGGCTATGGTGATGATGTAGAAGCCCTCGGTGATCGATGCCCCCTCCGGCGGAGCTCCGGAACAGGCCCCAAGATGGAATCTTGTGGATACAGAAAGTTATGGTGGTGGAATTAGGGTTTTGGCTCCGTATCTGATTGTTTGGGGGTACATAGGTATATATAGGAGGAAGGAGTACGTCGGTGGAGCAACAGGGGTCCCACGAGGGTGGAGGGAGCACCTGGGGGGGTAGGCGCGCCCCCCTACCTCGTGGCCTCCTCTCTTGTTTCTTGACGTAGGGTCCAAGTCTCCTGGGTCTTGTTCGTTGAGAAAATCACGTTCCCGAAGGTTTCATTCCATTAGGACTCCGTTTGATATTCCTTTTCTTTGAAACCCTAAAATAGGCAAAAAACAGCAATTCTAGGCTGGGCCTCTGGTTAATAGGTTAGTCCCAAAAATAATATAAAAGTGGATAATAAAGCCCAATAATGTCCAAAACAGTAGATAATGTAGCATGGAGCAATCAAAAATTATATATACGTTGGAGACGTATCAAGCATCCCCAAGCTTAATTCCTGCTCATCCTCGAGTAGGTAAATGATAAAAACAGAATTTTTGATGCGGAGTGCTACTTGGCATAGTTTAATGTAATTCTTCTTAATTGTGGTATGAATATTCAGATCCGAAAGATTCAAGATAAAAGTTCATATTGACATAAAAATAATAATACTTCAAGCATACTAACTAAGCAATTATGTGTTCTCAAAATAACATGGCCAAAGAAAGGTCATCCCTACAAAATCATATAGTTTAGTCATGCTCCATTTTCGTCACAAAAGAATGCCCTCATCATGCACAACCCCGATGACAAGCCAAGCAATTGTTTCATACCTTAGCAATCTCAAACCTATAAACTTTCACGCAATATATGAGCGCGAGCCATGGACATAGCACTATGGGTGGAATAGAATATGATGATGGGGGTTATGTGGAGAAGACAAAAGGGAGAAAGTCTCACATCAACGAGGCTAATCAATGGGCTATGGAGAGGCCCACCGATTGATGTTAATGCAAGGAGTAGGGATTGCCACGCAATGGATGCACTACAGCTATAAATGTATGAAAGCTCAACAAAAGAAACTAAGTGGGTGTGCATCCAACTTGCTTGCTCACGAAGACCTAGGGCACTTGAGGAGGCCCATTGTTGGAATACACAAGCTAAGTTCTATAATGAAAATTTCCCACTAGTATAGGAAAGTGACAAAACAAGAGACTCTCTATCATGAAGGTTATGGTGCTACTTTGAAGCACACGTGTGGCAAAGGATAGTAACATTGTCCCTTCTCTCTTTTTCTCTCATTTTTTTATTATTTAGGCCTTTTTCTCTTTTTCTTTTATGGCCTTTCTCCTTTATTTATTTATTTCCTCAGTTGGGACAATACTCTAGAAAATGATGATCATCACACTTCTATTTTTTACAACTCAATGATTACAAATCGATGCTAGAACAAAAGATGACTCTATATGAATGCCTCCGGCGGTGTACCGTGATATGCAATGAACCAAGAGTGACATGTATGAAAGAATTATGAACGGTGGCTTTGCCACAAATACTATGTCAACTACATGATCATGCTAAGCAATATGACAATGATGAATGTGTCATGATGAACGGAATGGTGGAAAGTTGCATGGCAATATATCTTGGAATGGCTATGGAAATGCCATAATAGGTAGGTATTATGGCTGTTTGAGGAAGATATAAGAAATCTTATATGTGATAGAGCATATCATATCACGGGGTTTGGATGCACCAGCGAAGTTTGCACCAACTCTCGATGTGAGAAATGGCAATGCACGGTACGAAGAGGCTAGCAATGATGGAATGGTTAGAGTGTGTATAATCCATGGACTCAACATAAGTCATAAAGAACTCACATACTTATTGCAAAAATCTACAAGTCATCAAAAACCTCGGCACTACGCGCATGCTCCTAGGGGGATAGATTGGTAGGAAAATACCATCGCTCGTCCCCGACCGCCACTCATAAGGAAGACAATCAAATAACACTTCATGTTTCAAATTTGTTACACAATGTTTACCATACGTGCATGCTATGGGACTTGCAAACTTCAACACAAGCAGTTCTCAAATTCACAACTACTCAACTAGCATGACTTTGATATTATTACCTCCATATCTCAAAACAATCATCAAGCATCAAACGTCTCTTAGTATTCAAAACACTCCTAGGAATTTTTTTACTAATCTTGAATACCTAGCATATTAGGATTATTTAAGAAAATTACCATGCTATTTAAGACTCTCAAAATAATCTAAGTGAAGCATGAGAGATCAATAGTTTCTATAAAACAAATCCACCACCATTCTCTAAAAGATATAAGTGAAGTACTAGAGCAAAACTATATAACTGAAAATATATAAGCGAAGCACATAGAGTATTCAAAAAAATTCCAAATAGTGTATGGATATCTCAAAAGGTGTGTACAGCAAGCATGATTGTGGTAAACTAACAAATAAAGACTCAAATAATACAAGACGCTCCAAGCAAAACACATATCATGTGGTGAATAAAAATATAGCCCCAAGTAAAGTTACCGATAGAAGTAGACGAAAAGAGGGGATGCCTTCCGGGGCATCCCCAAGCTTTGGCTTTTAGGTGTCCTTAGATTATCTTGGGGGTGCCATGGGCATCCCCAAGCTTAGGCTCTTGCCACTCCTTGTTCCATAATTCATCAAATCTTTACCCAAAACTTGAAAACTTCACAACACAAAACTTAAAGTAGAAAATCTCGTGAGCTCCGTTAGCGAAAGAAAACAAAAGACCACTTCAAGGTAATGCAATGAACTCATTCTTTATTTATATTGGTGTTAAACCTACTGTATTCCAACTTATCTATGGTTTATAAAGTATTTTACTAGCCATACATTCATCAAAATAAGCAAACAACACACGAAAAACAGAATCTGTCAAAAACAGAACAGTCTGTAGTAATCTGTAGCTAGCGCAAGATCTGGAACCCCCATAATTCTAAAATAAATTTCTGGACGTGAGGAATTTATCTATTAATAATCTTAAAAAATAATTAACTAAATATCACTTTCCAAATAAAAATGGAAGCATTTCTCATGAGCGCTAAAGTTTCTGTTTTTTACAGCAAGATTAACAAGACTTTCTCCAAGTCTTCCCAACGGTTCTACTTGGCACAAACACTAATTAAACACAAAAAACACAACCTAAACAGAGGCTAAATAAATTATTTATTACTAAACAGGAGCAAAAATCAAGGAATAAAAATAAAATTGGGTTGCCTCCCAACAAGCGCTATCGTTTAACGCCCCTAGCTAGGCATAACAAGCAAGGATAGATCTAGGTATTGCCATAATAGTAAGATAGATCAATAAAACTCATTTCATATTCTCTACGTTCGGCAGCAAGTTTTCTTTGAGGCAAGCAAAAGTAATCAAAAGGGCTAAATTTAATGGGGCAAAAGTCCCCAAGATCAACCTTGGGAGGTATAGGTTCCTCCTTTGGTCCTTCGTATTGCACAACCAATTCATCATCATAAGCATTCTTTTGACAGAACTTTGTGAGCCTATATTCAAGAGAATATCCTAGTTCATTATTTCGAATAGCCAAATCATCATTAAGTTCAGAAATTCTATCAACTAAAACATTGGTAGGAACCCTTTTTCTAAGATTTGCATTGAAAGCAACATAGTCTAGAGATTGAAAATGCATTATTTCTTCTTGATCAAAGAGGATGGCCTCTATGGGAGGGCGACAAGCGTCCACCCTATAATGCACACAGATTTCTTTGGCCTCTTTTATTATGAATCTAAGCTCATGAGCCAAAAAGATAGTAGCAGCACGCTTAACAAAAGAATGCTCAATATTAGAAAATTCTAGGAAAATCCTTTTTCAAGGATGCATGTGCATGAATTGTCTTTCAAGTTCAACTACAAGCATGGCAATAGCGTCCGCAACACTACTAGTTCTGTGAAGGATAGAACTACCCATAGAAGGTAAAGCACCGGCGCAAGTAAAGAAATCTTGAATAACTCCTTTTCCAATAATATTACCACTACCAACACGGGATTTTTTGTATGTAAGATGGGTGGTTCTTTAGCAGGAGCATCAAAATTTTTCATTATATTATTATTGTCCATATCGACAATAATTTTCCCAATTTCAGACATAACGGCAGAAGGTGCAAGGGGCAAAAAGAGGCAAACAGAGGAGAGGGAGGATAGAGAGAGGGCGAATAAAACGGAAAGGGTGAAGTGGGGGAGAGGAAAACGAGAGGCAAATGGCAAATAATGTAATGCGGGAGATAGGGATTGTGATGGGTACTTGGTATATTGACTTTTGCATAGACTCCCCGGCAACGGCGCCAGAAATCCTTCTTGCTACCTCTTGAGCATTGCGTTGGTTTTCCCCAAAGAGGAAGGGATGATGCAGCAAAGTAGCGTAAGTATTTCCCTCAGTTTTTGAGAACCAAGGTATCAATCCAGTAGGAGGCTACGCGCGAGTCCCTCGTACCTGCACAAAACAAATAAATCCTCGCAACCAACGCGGTAAGGGGTTGTCAATCCCTACACGACCACTTACAAGAGTGAGATCTGATAGATATGATAAGATAATATTTTTTGGTATTTTTATGATAAAGATGCAAAGTAAAATAAAAGCAAAGTAAATAACTAAGTATTGGAAGATTAACATGATAAAGATAGACCCGGGGGCCATAGGATTCACTAGTGGCTTCTCTCAAGAGCATAGGTATTCTACGGTGGGTAAACGAATGAATGTTGAGAAATTGATAGAATTGAGCATAGTTATGATAATATCTAGGTATGATCATGTATATAGGCATCACGTCCGAGACAAGTAGACCAACTCCTGCCTGCATCTACTACTATTACTCCACTCATCGACCACTATCCAGCATGCATCTAGAGTATAAAGTTAATGAAAACAAAGTAACGCCTTAAGCAAGATGACTTGATTTAGAGGGACAAACTCATGCAATATGATGAAAACCCCATCTTGTTATCCTCGATGGCAACAATACAATACGTGCTTTGCTGCCCCTACTGTCACTAGGAAAGGACATTGCAAGATTGAACCCAAAGCTAAGCACTTCTCCAATTGCAATAAAGATCAATCTAGTAGGCCAAACCAAACTGATAATTCGAAGAGACTTGCAAAGATAACCAATCATACATAAAAGAATTCAGAGAAGATTCAAATATTGTTCATAGATAGACTTGATCATAAAGCCACAATTCATCGATCTCAACAAACACACCGCAAAAAGAAGATTACATCGAATAGATCTCCACAAGAGAGGGGGAGAACATTGTATTGAGATCCAAAAAGAGAGAAGAAGCCATCTAGCTAGTAACTATGGACCCATAGGTCTGAGGTGAACTACTCACACTTCATTGGAGGGGCTATGGTGATGATGTAGAAGCCCTCCGTGATCGATGCCCCCTCCGGCGGAGCTCCGAAACAGGACCCAAGATGGGATCTCGTGGATACAGAAAGTTACAGCGGTGGAATTAGGATTTTGGCTCCATATCTGATCGTTTGGGGGTACGTAGGTATATATAGGAGGAAGGAGTACGTCAGTGGAGCAATAGGGGGCCCACGAGGGTGGAGGGCCGCCTGGGAGGGGGGGTAGGCGCGCCCCCAACCTCGTGGCCTCCTCTCTTGTTTCTTGACGTAGGGTCCAAGTCTCCCGGGTCTTGTTCGTTGAGAAAATCACGTTCCTGAAGGTTTCATTCCGTTTGGACTCCGTTTGATATTCCTTTTCTTTGAAACCCTAAAACAGGCAAAAAAAACAGCAATTCTGGGCTGGGCCTCCGGTTAATAGGTTAGTCCCAAAAATAATATAAAAGTGGATAATAAAGCCCAATAATGTCCAAAACAATAGATAATATAGCATGGAGCAATCGCAAATTATAGATACATTGGAGATGTATCATCCTACCCTCCCGTGGCAGCGGGGTCCTATTGGAAACTAAGGGATATTAAGGCCTCCTTTTAATAGAGTACCGGACCAAATCATTAACACTTAGTGGATACATGAACTCCTCAAACTACGGTCATCACCAGGAGTGGTCCAGATTATTGTCACTTCAGGGTTGCCGGATCATAACACATAGTAGGTGACTATTGACTTGCAAGATAGGATCAAGAACTCACATATATTCATGAAAACATAATAGGTTCAGATCTGAAATCATGGCACTCGGGCCCTAGTGACAAGCATTAAGCATAGCAAAGTCATAGGAACATCCATCTTAGAACATAATGGATACTAGGGATCAAACCCTAACAAAACTAACTCGATTACATGGTAAATCTCATCCAACCCATCACCGTCCAGCAAGCCTACGATGGGATTACTCACGCACTGCGGTGAGCATCATGAAATTGGCGATGGAGGATGGTTGATGATGACGATGTCGATGGATTCCCCTCTCTAGAGCCTCGAACGGACTCCAGATCAACCCTCCCGAGGAAGATTAGGGCTTGGCGGTGACTTCGTATCATAAAATGCGATGAATTCTTCTCTCTGATTTTTTTCCTCCCCGAAAGTGAATATATGGAGTTGGGGTTGAGGTCGGTGGAGTCCCAGGGGCCCACGAGGAAGGGGGCGCGCCCTACACCCTCATGGACAGGGTGTGGGCCCCCTGATGCTGATTCTTTCACCAATATTTTTCATTAATTCCAAAACGTGTCTCCGTGAATTTTTAGGTCATTCCGAGAACTTTTATTTCTGCACAAAAATAACAACATGGCAGTTCTGCTGAAAACAGCGTCAGTCCGGGTTAGTTCCATTCAAATCTTGCAAGTTATAGTCCAAAACAAGGGCAAAAGTGTATGGAAAAGTAGATACGTTGGAGACGTATCCACTCCCCCAAACTTAAACCTTTGCTTGTCCTCAAGCAATTCAGTTGACAAACTCAAAGTCATAAAGAAAAACTTTTACAAACTCTGTTTGATCTCGTTGTTGCAAATATGTAAAGCCAACATTCAAGTTTTTAGCAAAGATTGTGAACTAATCATATTCACAATAACATTTAGGTCTCATGTTTACTCATATCAATGGCATAATCGACTAGCGAGCAATAATAATAAATCTTGGATGACAACACTTTCTCAAAACAATAATAACATTATATAACAAGATGGTATCTCGCTAGCCCTTTCTGAGACTGCAAAACATAAATGCAGAACACCCCTGAAGATCAAGGACTGACTAGACAATGTAATTCATGGTAAAAGAGATCCAGTAACAGTCATACTCAATGTAAATTAATAGCAATGCATGCGAATAACAGCGGTGCTCTCCAACTTGTGATTTTTAATAAGAGGATGATGACTCAACATAAAAGTAAATAGATAGGCCCTTCGCAGAGGGAAGCAGAGATTTGCAGAGGTGCCAGAGCTCGAGTTTTGAAACAGAGATAAATAATATTTTGAGTGGCATACTTTCATTGTCAACATAAAAACCAAGAGATCTCGATATCTTCCATGCTACACACATTATAGGCGGTTCCCAAATAGAATGGTAAAGTCTATACTCCCCCACCACCAACAAACATCAATCCATGGCTTGTCTGAAACAACAGGTGCCGTCAAACTAACAACAATCCTGGGGGAGTTTTGTTTGCAATTCTTTTGATTTGATTTGAGCATGGGACTGGGCATCCCGGTTACCGGCCATTTTCTCGTGAATGATGAGCGGAGTCCACTCATCGTGAGAATAACCCACCTAGCATGGAAGATATAGACAACCCTAGTTGATACACGAGCTATTCGAGCATACAAAACATAATTTCATTTGAAGGTTTAGAGTTTGGCACATACAAATTTACTCGGAACGGCAGGTAAATACCGCATATAGGAAGGTATGGTGGACTCATATGGAATAACTTTGGGGTTTATGGAAGTGGATGCACAAGCAGTATTCCTGCTTAGTACAAGTGAAGGATAGAAATAGACTAGGAAGCGACCAACTAGAGAGCGACAACAGTCATGAACATGCATTAAGATTAATCAACAATGAGTGATAGCATGAGTAGGATATAAATCACCATGAACATAAATATCGTGGAGGCTATGTTGATTTTGTTTCAACTACATGCATGAACATGTGCCAAGTCAAGCCACTCGAAAGGATACCACCCTATCATACCACATCACAACCATTTTAATAGCATGTTGGCACGCAAGGTAAACCATTATAAACTCCTAGCTAATTAAGCATGGCATGAGCAACTATAATCTCTAATTGTCATTGCAAACATGTTTCATTCGTAATAGGCTGAATCAGGAACGATGAACTAATCATATTTACAAAAACAAGATAGGTCGAGTTCATACCAGCTTCTCTCATCTCAATAAGTCCATCATATACCGTCATTATTGCCTTTCACTCGCACGACCGAACGGTGTGGATAATAATAATAGTGCACGTGCATTGGACTAAGATGGAATCTTCAAGCATTTAATACAAGGGAGAAGACAAGGTAATATGGGCTCTTGGTTAAATCAACAATAATGCATATGAGAGCCGCTCAACCTTTTCATCATGGTCTTCTCCTCTCGACCCCCAAAGAAAAGAAAAGAAATAAAACTATCTACACGGGAAAGCTCCCAACAAGCAAAATAAGAACGAGAAATCTTTTTGGGTTTTCTTTTAATTACTACTACTACAGGCATGGAAAGTAAACTAGCTAAAAGCTACAACTAAATTTTTTTGGTTTTTCTTAAGGTTTTTCAGACAAACAAGAATAAGGCGTAGAAAAGAAAATAAACTAGCATGGATAGTACAATGAAAAAGTATGAGCACCGATAACTGGCATGGGTGTGTGAATATGAATGTAATGTCGGTGAGAAATATGTACTCCCCCAAGCTTAGGCTTTTGGCCTAAGTTGGTCTATGGCCACTGCTGGCCTGGCAGATATCCAAAGTCGTAGCTGGGGTTGTACTAAGATGCAGCAGCTACTTCCTGAAGAGCTGCAACTTGGAGGCGAGCTCCCTCCATCCTCCTCCCATACTTGTTCGCCTCCTCCCTGGTTATAACATATCTCCTTTTTGCCTAAAAGTTAAAGAAAGTAGGAGCAGGGAGGGCAACATGGACAGTGCGCTGCCTGTCAAAAATTAGTCGGTACTGGAGGAACTATTCATTCCTCTCAAGAAACTGATGGCGAACCATAGCACTATAATCTAGATAAGTAGGAGGCAACTCCATATCATTTCCATTTATGGGTACACCAAGATAATTAGCTACACGAGTTGCATAAATTCCACCAAACAAATCTCCCCTTGTACCGTTAAGATGCAACCTTCGTGCAACAACGGCCCCCAAGTTATATTGTTTATCACCTAATACCTCACCCTTGAGGACTCTAAGATCTGAAACGCACATGTGATAAGCCTCATCTTTACAATTAATGCATCTACCTATAAAGAGAGCAAAATAATGTATGGAAGGGAAATGAATGCTCCCTATGGTAGCTTGTGTGATTTCTCTAGATTCCCCCACAGTGATACTAGCAAGAAAGTCTTTATATTCAGATTTGTGAGGTTCACTAACATTGCCCCATTGCGGGAGTTTAAAAGTAGTATTAAAATCTTCTAGGTCCATGGTATATGATTTATCATAAAGATCAAATAAAACAGTGTGAGAATTGCGCGAGCATGTAAATTTAAACCTCCTCACAAAGGAATCAGTTAGGTAGTGGTACTGTAGGCACTTATCTGACACGAAGTCCTCAAGATCAACATTACGCACATACGCGTCAAATTCATCCTTGATGCCTGCCTGGACCATAAACTCCTCTGACGGACATTCACAAGGCTGCACTTGAGCTTCCCTTGGTGGTTCATCGTCCGGCTCACGTATCGCGAGCCTTGGTCCTTGCTTCCTTGAGGAACCACCTTGGTACATTTTCCTATGCATTTTTCTTTCTCTGAAAAATTTCTGAAATTTTAGTGACTCAAAATAAAAGTGAACCAAACTCAACAAGATTGATAGCAACTACTCCCACAGGTTCCTAGAGACTATATCACGCATTAAAACTACTTTGGACCATATAAATTTGACATGCAAGCTCAAGAACAGGGTCACCTCAGCAGCAAAAATTTCCAATAAATAAAGCACTACAACAAAAACTAATTGGACCATTGGAGGAGTCACATACCGAAGAACAATCTCCCAAAACAGTTTTGTGAATGGAGCTTTGAGCAAAGAGATCGAAAATGGCAACAAGATGAGCTAGAACATAGGTTTGAGCTATGGGAGGATTTGGAGGAAGACGAAGTGAGTTGGTGCTGGAATAAGTGGAGGGGGTCCATGTGGGGCCCACAAGGCAGGGGGCGCGCCCTGTGCCCTCGTGGCCAAATGGTGGCCCCCTGGTGTGTTCTCAGTGCCAGAAATTCTTAAATATTCTACAAAAAAATCATATTTCATTTTCAGGACATTTGGAGAATTTTATTTTTCTGAGTATTTTTATTGCAAGGATAATTCAGAAAACAAATAGAAAATACTATTTTTTGCTTTATTTAATCTAAATAACATAAAGTAAAAGGAGGGTACAGAGAGTTGTGCTTTCTAACTTCATCCATCTCATGCTCATCAAAAGGAATCCACTAACAAGGTTGACCAAGTCTTGTTAACAAACTCTTTTTGAATAACATGAAACCGGAGAATTTTTGAATAACACTAGGTTACCTCAACGGGGATATGCATGTACCCAACAATAAGAATATCATATTTCTTCTTGACAGTAGGAAGAGGGAATTCAAAACCTCCAATAGTAATCATTGAAATGTTTCCAATAGAACTGATACTGTGGACTTGAGGTTGTTTCCTCGAAAAGTGTACCGTATGCTCATTACCATTAACATGAAAAGTGACATTGCCTTTGTTGCAATCAATAACAGCCCTTGCAGTATTCAAAAAGGGTCTACCAAGGATAATCGACATACTATCATCCTCGGGAATATGAAGAATAACAAAGTCCGTTAAAATAGTAACATTTGCAACCACAACAGGCACATCCTCACAAATACCGACAGGTATAGCAGTTGATTTATCGGCCATTTGCAAAGATATTTCAGTAGGTGTCAACTTATTCAAATCAAGTCTACAATATAAAGAGAGAGGCATAACACTAACACCGGCTCCAAGATCACATAAAACAGTTTTAACATAGTTTCTTTTAATGGAGCATGGTATAGTTGGTACTCCTGGATCTCCTAGTTTCTTTGGTATTCCACCTTTAAAAATATAATTGGCAAGCATGCTAGAAATTTCAGCTTCCGGTATCTTTATTTTATTTGTAACAATATCATTCATATACTTAGCATAAGGATTCATTTTAAGCATATCAGTCAAACGCATGCGCAAAAAGATAGGTCTAATCATTTCAGCAAAGCGCTCAAAATCCTCATCATCCTTTTTCTTGGATGGTTTAGGAGGAAAAGGCATGGGTTTCGTCAAATATATAGAGAGAATTTACCTTTACTACCTGTGTCGGGTTATCAAGACCATGTATCTCTTCAATAGGTGGTAAATTCTTAACATCTTCAGCTTTAATACCATTTTCTTTCATAGATTTCTTTGCCTCCTGCATATCTTTAAGACTGACAAATAGAATACCCCTTTTCTTCGGAGTTGGCTTAGGAGTTGGTTCAGGAAGTGTCTAATCATTATCATTACTCAATATATTATTCGATAGCAATTCAGCTTGCTCAACAGTTCTTTCCTTGAAAACAGAACTAGCACAACTATCCAGGTGGTCTCTGGAAGCATCGGTTAGTCCATTATAAAAGATATAAAGTATTTCATTTTTCTTGAGGATGATCAGGAAAGCATTAAGTAATCGGAGAAGCTTCCCCCAAGCTTGTGGGAGACTCTCTTCTTCAAGTTGCACAAAATTATATATTTCCCTTAAGGCAGCTTGTTTCTTATGAGCGGGGAAATATTTAGCAGAGAAGTAATAAATCATATCCTGGGGACTACGCACACAACTAGGAGCAAGAGAATTAAACCATGTTTTAGCATCACCCTTTAATGAGAACGGAAATAACTCAAGGATATAGTAGTAATGAATTTTTTCCTCATGAATGAATAGGGTGGCTATATCATTCAATTTAGTAAGATGTGCCACAACAGTTTCTGATTCATAGCCATAAAAAGGACAAGATTCAACCAAAGTAATTAACTCAGGATCGACAGAGTAATCATAATCCTTATCAGAAATACAGATATGTGAAGTAGCAAAAGTAGGGTCATATTTCATTCTAGCATTCAAAGATTTTTATTTCATATTAGCTAACAGTTTCTTAAGATCATGTCTATCTTTGCAAGCAAAAAGGTCTCTAGCAGTTTCTTCATCCATAACATAACCCTCATGGCACATCATGCAATTCATATCTAGGGGGAGAATCTTCATCATCACTTTCATCCATATTATTTGTTTCAATAATTTCATTCTCTCTAACCCTAGAAAGTTGTTCATCAAGAAATTCACCTGATGGCACAGTACTATCAAGCATAGAAGTAGTTTCATCATAAGCATCATGCATAGCAGACGTGGCATCATCAGTAACATGCGACATATCAGAATCAATAACAGGTGTAGGTGTCCCAAATTTACTCATAACAGAAGGTGAATCAAGTGCAGAGCTAGATGGCAGTTCCTTACCTCCTCTCATAGTTGAGGAAAAAATCTTGGTTCTTTCATCTTTGAAGTTCCTCATAGTGATCAACAAATATAAATCCCAAGTGACTCAAAGATTAGAGCTATGCTCCCGGCAACAGCGCCAGAAAATAGTCTTGATAACCCACAAGTATAGGGGATCGCAACAGTTTTTGAGGGTAGAGTATTCAACCCAAATTTATTGATTCGACACAAGGGGGGCCAAAGAATATTCTCAAGTATTAGCAGTTGAGTTGTCATCAACCACACCTGAAAGACTTAATATCTGCAGCAAAGTATTTAGTAGCAAAGTAGTGTGGAAGTAACGGTAATGGTGGCAAAAGTAACAATAGCAGTTTTTCTAGCAATCGTAACAGCGACAACGGAAAAGTAACTAAGCAAAGATCAATATGTGAAAAGCTCGTAGGCAATGGATCAATGATGGATAATTATGTCGGATGCGATTCCTCATGCAACAGTTATAACATAGGGTGACACAGAACTAGCTCCAGTTCATCAATGTAATGTAGGCATGTATTCCGAATATAGTCATACATGCTTATGGAAAAGAACTTGCATGACATATTTTGTCCTACCCTCCCGTGGCAGCGGGGTCCTATTGGAAACTAAGGGATATTAAGGCCTCCTTTTAATAGAGTACCGGACCAAAGCATTAACACTTAGTGAGTACTTGAACTCCTCAAACTACGGTCATCACCGGGAGTGATCCTGATTATTGTCACTTCGGGGTTGCCAGATCATAACGCATAGTAGGTGACTATTGACTTGCAAGATAGGATCAAGAACTCACATATATTCATGAAAACATAATAGGTTCAGATCTGAAATCATGGCACTCAGGCCCTAGTGACAAGCATTAAGCATAGCAAAGTCATAGCAACATCAATCTTAGAACATAATGGATACTAGGGATCAAACCCTCACAAAACTAACTTGATTACATGGTAAATCTCATCCAACCCATCACCGTCCAGCAAGCCTACGATGGGATTACTCATGCATGGCAGTGAGCATCATGAAATTGGTGATGGAGGATGGTTGATGATGATGATGATCGCGACAGATTCCCCTCTCCGGAGCCCCGAACGGACTCTAGATCATCCCTCTCGAGGAAGATTAGGGCTTGGCAGCGGCTCCATATTGTAAAACGTGATGAATTGTTCTCTTTGATTTTTTTTTCTCCCGAAAGTGAATATATGGAGTTGGGGTTGAGGTCGGTGGAGTCCCAGGGTGGCCACGAGGCAAGGGGCGCGCCCTACACCCTCGTGGATAGGGTGTGGGCCCCCTAATGCTGATTCTTTCGCCAATATTTTTCATTAAGCATAGCAAAGTCATAGCAACGTGTCTCTATGGATTTTCAGGTCATTCCGAGAACTTTTATTTCTGCACAAAAATAACACCATGGCAGTTCTGTTGAAAACAGCGTCAGTCCAGGTTAGTTCCATTCAAATCATGCAAGTTAGAGTCCAAAACAAGGGAAAAAGTGTTTGGAAAAGTAGATACATTGGAGACGTATCAAGGGGCCATCTTCAAACTAGCTTGGTAGCTGTTGTTGTATGAGAACTCTGCGTAAGGCAAATTATTATCCCAACTAGATCCATAATCTAGCGCACAAGCTCTCAACATGTCCTCCAGAGTTTGGTTGACTCTCTCGGTCTGTCCATCTCTCTGCGGATGAAAGGCTATACTGAACTCTAGCATGGTACCCAAAGTCTGGTGTAACTCATTCCAAAACTTCAAGGTAAACTGTGTTCCTCTATCTGATACGATGGTCCTCGGAACTCCATGCACACATACGATCCTGGTCATATATATCTTGGCCAACTTCATGCTTGTATAAGTGGTTTTCACGGGGATAAAGTGAGCCACTTTGGTGAAGCGATCGACTACTACCCAGATGGAGTCATATCCTGATCGTGTCCTGGGTAATCCGGTGATAAAATCTATGCCAAGCTTATCCCACTTCCATTCGGGTATCAGCAAAGGCTGAAGTAATCCTACTGGCTTCTGATGCTCTGCCTTAACTCTCTGACATACGTCACATACTGCTACATACTCGGCAATATCTTTCTTCATACTCGTCCACCAGAAATGTTCTTTCAAATCCAAGTGCATCTTGGTGTTTCCTGGGTGAATCGAGTATGGAGAATCATGAGCTTCCTGAAGAACTGACTTCCTGATCTCTGGGTCATTTGGCACATATATATGATCCTCAAACCATAAAGTTTCGTGTTCATCCTCACAAAAACCTTTCGCCTTTCCTTTACTCATCTTTTCCTTTATCTCCACAATCTCCTTATCAGTCTTCTGAGCTTCTTGCATCTTTCCCAACAACGTGGACTGAACTTCTAACGCTGCAACAAAACCTCTGAGAACTATCTCCATTCAAAGTTCTTTGGGATCGTCGGCTAACTCCTGAGGTAACCCTCCAGTTATGAGGGTATTAGCATAACTCTTGCGGCTCAACGCGTCTGCTACAACATTTGCCTTTCCTAGATGATAATGCAGTTTCATGTCATAGTCCTTTATGAGCTCCAACCATCTCCTCTGCCTGAGGTTCAACTCCATCTGTGTGAAAATGTATTTCAAACTCTTATGATATGTGTAAACATCACAACGATTTCCAATAAGAAAATGTCTCCAGGTCTTGAGCGCATGCAGTACGGCTGCTAACTCCAAGTCATGTGTGGCATAATTCAACTCATGAGGTTGAAGTTGTTGCGAGGCATATGAAACAACTCTTCCTTCTTGCATAAGAACGCATCCAAGTCCCTGTCGTGAAGCATCGCAATATACTTGGAAATCCTTTCGTATATTAGAAAGAGTTAGCACTGGGGCTATAACCAAATGTTTCTTCAATTCCTAAAAACTGCCCTCACAATCCTCTGTCCATTTGAACTTGGTGTCTTTCTTCAATAACTCCGTCATGGGCTTCGCAATCTTGGAAAAATTCTCAATGAATCTTCAATAATATCCTGCAAGTCCGAGAAAACTGGGTATCTCTCCAACTGAGGTGGGTGCCAAGCACTCAGTGGCGGATTGAACCTTTGAAGGGTCTACTGTTATACCTTCTCCAGATATAACATGTCCGAGAAATCTGACTTCCTTCAACCAAAACTCACATTAGCTGAACTTTGCATATAGCTGATGTTCCCTGAGTTTCTCGAGAACCAAGCACAAATGTTCCTTGTGTTCTTCTTCATTCTTCGAGTACACCAATATATCATCAATGAACACCACAACAAACTTATCCAAGAACTCCATGAACACCTTATTCATCATACTCATAAAGTAGGCAGGGGTGTTAGTCAAACCAAAAGACATGACCATGTACTCATATAGCCCATACCTTGTGGTAAAAGTTGTCTTGGGTATATCCTATTCTCGGATCTTCAGTTGGTGATATCCTGATCGAAGATCGATTTTGGAGAATACTTTAGCTCCCTGCAGCTGGTCAAACAAATCATTGATCATCGGTAGTGGGTATTGTTCTTGATCGTCACCTCATTCAATGCACAATAATCAACAACCATTCTCAAGGATCCATCCTTCTACTCAAATAAGAGCACTAGGGCTCCCCATGGTGATGAACTTGGTCGAATATAACCTTTCTCCAATAACTCCTTAATCTGCTTCTTAATCTCCTCCAGATCATTTGCGGACATCCGATACGGTCTCTTAGATATTGGTCCGGTGCCTGGAAATAGCTCGATCAAAAACTCTATGTCTCGGTCTGGTGGCATTCCTGGTAATTCCTCCAGAAATACATCGGGGTAATCCTTCACAACTGGTACTTCCTCTTGAACAACTCCCTAGAGTGAATTTACTTGGGTCCTCCTTAGCGCATGCCTAGACACATACTTGATCTGTTTCCCCTCTGGGGTGGCGAGGAGAATTGACGTACTAGCACAATCGATGTTTCCTCCATACTTCGGTAGACAATCCATGCCTAGTATTATATCCAATCCTTGTGATTCCAAAATAATGAGGTCCGAGGGGAAAACATGCTTACCTATGGTTAATGGCAACTGGCAACACCATCATCTATCCATATATTCCGCTCCTGGTGAGCTCACTAACATGGGTGACCTAAGGGCTATGGTTTCCAACTCAAACTTGTCCACAAATCCCCTTGATATGTATGAATGCGATGCACCAGTGTCAAAAAGAACAAGGGCTGTAAATGACTTAATAAAAAACTTACCAATAACTGTGTCATGGTGCTCTTCAACTTCCTCCACGTTGACGTGGTTCACCTGATCTCTGGTGAAGGGATTTGGCTTCTTTCCTGAGCTCCCATTGCCATTACCATTCTTTGCTTCACGACACTCGGTGGCGTAGTGTCCAGTCTTCCCGCACTTGAAACAAGTAATGTGCCTCAGATCCTTTTTGGCGGGTGTAGCGGGGTTGGAACGGTTCCGACTGTTGTTTCCTCCACTCCCATGTGGCGTAGTGTCCAGTCTTCCCGCACTTGAAACAAGTAATGTGCCTCAGATCCTTTTTGGCGGGTGTAGCGGGGTTGGAACGGTTCCGACTGTTGTTTCCTCCACTCCCATTACCATTCTTAGGACCAATGTGGTTGTGTGAACTTCCTCCATTGTGGGAATGGCCTCCATGGTTATGTCCTCCATGGGTATGAGTATGTCCTCCCGAGTATGGGGAATAGCAAGGCATCTGCTGAGCTCCAGAGTTGTACTTTGATATGTCTCCGTCATATCTACTTTTCCAAACACTTTTGCCTTGTTTTGGACTCTAACTTGCATGATTTGAATGGAACTAACCCGGACTGACGTTGTTTTCAGCAGAATTGCCATGGTGTTATTTATGTGCAGAAACAAAAGTTCTCGGAATGACCTGAAACTCCATGATGTCTACTACACAACCTTTTTCTTGTAGACGTTGTTGGGCCTCCAAGTGCAGAGGTTTGTAGGACAGTAGCAAATTTCCCTCAAGTGGATGACCTAAGGTTTATCAATCCATAGGAGGTGTAGGATGAAGATGGTCTCTCTCAAGCAACCCTGCAACCAAATAACAAAGAGTCTCTTGTGTCCCCAACACACCCAATACAATGGTAAATTGTATAGGTGCACTAGTTCGGTGAAGAGATGGTGATACAAGTGGTATATGGATGGTAGATAATGGTTTTTGTAATCTGAAAATATAAAAACAGCAAGGTAACTAATGATAAAAGTGAGCGCAAACGGTATTGCAATGTGTTGAAACAAGGCCTAGGGTTCATACTTTCACTAGTGCAAGTCCTCTAAACAATAATAACATAATTGGATCATATAACTATCCCTCAACATGCAACAAAGAGTCACTCCAAAGTCACTAATAGCGGAGAACGAACGAAGAGATTATGGTAGGGTACGAAACCACCTCAAAGTTACTCTTTCCAATCAATCCGTTGGGCTATTCCTATAAGTGTCACAAACAGCCCTAGAGTTCGTACTAGAATAACACCTTAAGACACAAATCAACCAAAACCCTAATGTCACCTAGATACTCCAATGTCACCTCAAGTATCCATGGGTATGATTATACGATATGCATCACACAATCTCAGATTCATCTATTCAACCAACACATAGAACCTCAAAGAGTGCCCCAAAGTTCCTACCGGAGAATCACGACGAAAACGTGTGCCAACCCCTATGCGTAGGTTCATGGGCGGAACCCGCAAGTTGATCACCAAAACATACATCAAGTGAATCACGTGATATCCCATTGTCACCACAGATACGCACGGCAAGACATGCATCAACTATTCTCAAATCTTTAAAGACTCAATCCGTTAAGATAACTACAAAGGGGAAACTCAATCCATTACAAGAGAGTAGAGGGGGAAGAAAACATCATAGGATCCAAATATAATAGCAAAGCTCACGATACATCAAGATCGTACAACCTCAAGAACACGAGAGAGAGAGAGAGAGATCAAACACATAGCTACTGGTACATACCCTCAGCCCCGAGGGAGAACTACTCCCTCCTCGTCATGGAGAGCACCAAGATGATGAAGATAGCCGCCGGAAAGATATTGCCCCCTCCAGAAGGGTGCCGGAACGGGTCTAGATTGGCTTTCGATGGCTACGGAGGCTTCTGGCGGCGGAACTCCCGATCTATTGTGCTCCCCGGTCGTTTTAGGGTATATGGAGATATATAGGCGAAAGAAGTACGTCATGGGAGCCACGAGGGGCCCACAAGGGTGGAGGGCGCGCCCCCCTGCCTCGTGGCTTCCTCGTTGATCCCCTTACGTGGACTCCAAGTCTCCTGGGTTGCTTTCCTTCCAAAAATAAGTTCCGTGAAGTTTCAGGTCAATTGGACTCTGTTTGATTTTTCTTTTCTGCGATACTCTAAAACAAGGAAAAAACAGAAACTGGCACTGGGCTCTAGATTAATAGGTTAGTCCCAAGAATCATATAAAGTAGCATATAAATGCATATAAAACATGCAAGGTTGATAATATAATAGCATGGAACAATAAAAAATTATAGATACGTTGGAGATGTATTAGCATCCCCAAGCTTAATTCCTGCTCGTCCTCGAGTAGGTAAATGATAAAATAGAATTTTTGATGTGGAATGCTACCTAACATATTCATCATGTATTTCTCTTTATTGTAGCAAGAATATTCAGATCCATAAGATTCAAGACAAAAGTTTAATATTGACATGAAAATAATAATACTTCAAGCATACTAACTAAGCAATCATGTCTTCTCAAAATAACATGGCCAAAGAAAGTTCATCCCTACAAAATCATATAGTTTAGTCATGCTACATTTTCGTCACACAAGAATGCTCTCATCATGCACAACCCTGATGACAAGCCAAGCAATTGTTTCATACTTTAGTAATCTCAAACTCATAGACCTTCACGCAATACATGAGCGCGAGCCATGGACATAGCACTATGGGTGGAATAGAATATGATGATGGGGGTTATGTGGAGAAGACAAAAAGGGAGAAAGTCTCACATCAATGAGGCTAATCAATGGGCTATGGAGATGCCCATCGATTGATGTTAATGCAAGCAGTAGGGATTGCCATGCAACGGATGCACTTGAGCTATAAATGTATGAAAGCTCAACAAAAGAAACTAAGTGGGTGTGCATCCAACTTGCTTGCTCATGAAGACCTAGGGCACTTGAGGAGGCCCATTGTTGGAATATACAAGCCAAGTTCTATAATGAAAATTTCCCATTAGTATATGAAAGTGACAAAACAAAAGACTCTCTATCATGAAGATTATGGTGCTACTTCGAAGCACAAGTGTGGAAAAGGATAGTAGCGTTGTCCCTTCTCTCATTTTCTCTCTTTTTTGGGCCTTATCTTTTTTTGGCCTTTTTTGAGCCTTCTCCTTTTTTATGGCCTTTCTCTTTTTTTTATTCCTCACTTGGGACAATGCTCTAGAAAATGATGATCATCACACTTCTATTTATTTACAACTCAATGATTACAACTCGATACTAGAACAATGTATGACTCTATATGAATGCCTCCGGTAGTGTACCGGGATTGCGATGAATCAAGTGTGACATGTATGAAAAATTATGAACGGTGGATTTGCCACAAATATGATGTCAACTACATGATCATGCAAAGCAATATGACAATGATGAACGTGTCATGATAAACGGAATGGTGGAAAGTTGCATGGCAATATATCTCGGAATGGCTATGGAAATGCCATAATAGGTAGGTATGGTGGCTGTTTTGAGGAAGATATAAGGAGGTTTATGTGTGAAAGAGCGTATCATATCACGGGGTTTGGATGCACCGGCGAATTTTGCGCCAACTCTCAATGTGAGAAAGGGCAATGCACGGTACCGAAGAGGCTAGCAAGGATGGAAGGGTAAGAGTGCATATAATCCATGGACTCAACATTAGTCATAAAGAACTCACATACTTATTGCAAAAATCTACAAGTCATCAAAAACCTCAGAACTACGCGCATGCTCCTAGGGGGATAGATTGGTAGGAAAAGACCATCGCTCGTCCCCGACCGCCACTCATAAGGAGGACAATCAAATAACACCTCATGTTTCAAATTTGTTACATAACGTTTACCATACGTGCATGCTACGAGACTTGCAAACTTCAACAGAAGCATTTCTCAATTTCACAACTACTCAACTAGCACGACTTTGATATTATTATCTTCATACACTACAAAAAAGACACATCTGTGACATTTTGGGCCGAATGATTTTTTTTCTGTCATACATATGACACTTCTATGACGATAATTGTGACAAAACCCGGTATCATCATAGATGTGGTGGGCTCCTACTTCTATGACAAAAATTCATGACAGAAAATGGGCTTTTCGTCCTGGGCGGGCCAGAGACGCAGCTGCATGACATTCTTTGGGCCATCCATGACGGAAAAAACGTGGTAGAAGCGAGGGGGAGGAAAAATTTGGGGAGTTCCCGGTTACGGTGGGAGGTCGAGGGCCGAGCGATATGCGTTTCTCTCGTACACGTAAGCGCATGTGTGCGAGGTGTTGGCTCTAACTGAACCCGAATGAGGCGTTGGGCTCTAACTGAACCCGAGCGATTGCACTGCAGGCTACGCGTTACTGAATTAAGCGATCGATCGATGGCTGTTAACTAAACCTGATCGAGCGATTCCTTCGCTACTGCTGCTAATTGAAGCCGATCGATGCTGCCTCT
>NC_041382.1:115933761-115961058 GCF_002162155.2 Triticum dicoccoides
CGGTATGCCACACCCCTCCCGATGAACAGGACCCCGTTTCGAACGTGGCCGGTCGAACACAAGGGTGTTTCTTCCGTTTTGCAGTATGCCAGGCCTCGTTTCCATCGCCTGCTCCGTCCAAGCCCTCCCGGTGAACACTACCACGCATTCCGTTCCGACCCAGCCGGTTGGCTCCCACGCGTTCCGTTGCCTCCCGATGAACACGACGCATTCCGTTGCCTCCCCATGAACACGACGGATTCCGTTGCCTCCGCATGAACACGACAACGATGATGTTTCTCCATTCCAACCCAGCCATGTACACGAGCCCTGGCCGTACGTATGCGCGAGTAGGCGTTCGAGACCCCGCCCGTATATACACATACATGGCCGTATTTTCTTTCTTGCACCCTGGCCGCTGTACGTATGTGTACATGCTACATGCGTGCCTCTTCTACGACACGTACGTGCCTCTACTACGACACATGCGCGCCTCTACATCCACTAGTATATATGTACGTACACGTTCGCGACCAGAATGACAATGCTACGTACGCTTCGACCAGGTGGGTCCCGACTGTCAGGCACTTCCTTGCATGCGAAGATGTAGCTAGTGGGTCCCAGCAGTTAGGGGGGCAAATTGTTTTTTTGCCCGGACACACTTCCTTGTGTGTGAAGATGTAGCTGGTGGGTCCCAACAGTCAGGGGCGAGTGGTTTTTTTTGCCCGGAGGCACTTCCTTGCATGCGAAGATGTAGCTGGTGGGTCCCAGCTGTCAGGGGGAAATGCTTTTTTCGCGAAATACGTTGGCCCGTCCGGTGGGTCCCCACTATCAGGTGGAGGAATCATTATTTTGCACGTAATAAGGAGGCACTTCCTTGCTGCGACCGTGGACCCAGCTATCAGCCTCTCCACGTACAGTCCACCTCCGATGGAAGTCGTTCCTTGACCACGTTGACCACGCCGTGCCGAGAGCACCACGGCGGTGGACGACGGCGAGGACTAGGAAGGGGACGACTCAGAGCCGGGGAAGACGCAACAGTGGATGCCCACGCGAAGAGGAGTACGAGGGTTCACTGGTTCGGTTGCGGTGTGAGGCTGATGTCGCCGCAGAATAACAGGGGGTGTAGGTGAGTAGAGGGATGGCCTGGCCAGCGGTGGGAGTAGTAGGGGGTGGTGAGGCCTCCGCGGCATCACAGCCGGCCACGGGAGGCAGGAGCACGCGACACGACCGGCGCTGTTTTGGGCGGCTGGAGCAAGCAGACCAGAGGTTGAAGAAGCACTACGGCCGTTGGATGAACATCGTACGGTAACAAGAGCTAGAATCGTTCATATTGACTAAGTTGACAAAGCCCTCCGTCCCCGTCAACTTGGTAGGTCCACAAGTCAGCCTCCCACTATGCTAGGTTCCAGCTGGCAGGGGGAATATTCATTTTTTTTGTGCGTAATGAGGCACTTCCTTGCGTGCGAAGATAGCTGGTGGGTCTGATATGTCAGCGGGGGGCACGTTATTTTCATGAAATACAGAGGCCCTTCCGGTGGGTCCCAGATGTCAGGTGGAGGAATCATTATTTTGCGCGTGATAAGGAGGCATTTCCTTGTGTGCGGCCATGGACCCAGCTGTCAGCCTCTCCACGCACAGTCTACTTCCAATGGTGTCGTTCGTTGACCATGTTGACCACGCCGCGCCGAGCGCATCCAAGGTGGTGGACGACGGCGAGGCCCCGGACAGCAACGAGTCGGAGATGGGAAGACGCGGGAGTAGAGTCACAGACGGAGAGGTGTACGAGGGTTAACTGGTTCTAGTGCGGTGTGGTTTGGCAGTCGGTGGAGAAGAACAGGAGGTGTGGAGGGGTGGAGGGATGGTCTGGCCAACGGTGGAGTAGCACTTCATAGCGAAGCATGCTAAGCAGAGCTGCTAGCAGCAGGAGGCGGGAGGTGGTCCCGGCGGGGCTGGAGGAAGAAGACGAGAGATTGAAGATGGATGCCGGTCGTTGGATGTAAATCCAACGGCTAACATGTCAGAATCATTTGTTGACTAAATTGACAACGACTTGTGTTGGCTTCGACCTATTGGCCCACATTTCAGCCTCCAAAAATGTGGCACGTATTCAACCCATTTTTTTAGAATTTATAGTCTTTTTTTTGTGCGGTAGAATTTACAGTCAATTTGATCTTTTTTTTGAATTATAGCCATTAGCTGCGCCGGGTGAACAAATAATGTAGCGTCCATGCGTCCCATTTATTTTATTTCCTAAAAAATTACAAGCCATTTGCACTTTCTCGAAATACACGATTTTGCTGGGATGATTCTAATTATAATGTTGGGTTGGGCTAGCAATGTTATCAAAAAATAAAAAAGGGCTGAGCATTTTGTTATAAATATATTTAAATAATAAGTGATATTATTACATTCGTCCTTAAATCTTACCAAGCTTTTGTACACAATCACTAGGATTTTTGTGCCAAAACAATCCAGGATTTTATTTGTTAAGAAATTATTTTTATAAGTTAATAAGATGTGGGATATTGTTTTCTTACATATGTAAGTATCTGTTAAATATATGATGACAATAAAAATAATATATAATAACATATAAAATAATTGTTTTTAGAAAAACAGGGAGCATCTCCCCGGTTCCATTGCTGAGAACGAAACAACAACATATTCTGATACAACAGCTCAAAGAGCAGTTCGAAAGCAAAGGTAGAAAAGCTACAAACTAGGGGGGTGGATGAACAAGTTCTCAGAATAACACAAATCACCCGAGCGGTGCCAAAGGCAGAGCGGATAGAGCACTCAAATGACACAAGGAGGGTCCAGCGAAGCCTTCATGGTCTTCAGCCGAGGGGCCGTGTCAGCCTGCGGCGACTAGTAAGCAAGCGGAGACACCGGGCTGGAAGGCGTAGCTTGGTGGGTGTCCCTCTTTTTCAGCGCTAGGTGCCCATCATCTTCATCAGAGATCTTGAGACGAGCCCACGGGTCAAGCCCCGGAGAAGGTCGAGCCTTGTTCAGCCACAAGTGATCGCCATCGGTTTCTGGAGGGATCTTGTTAGGGTTTCCATGAAGCTCATCAACCTGTCCTTGTCCGATCCGGAGGAGAGAATCGCCCAGTTCCTCACCATGTTCCTGATCAACCTCAAGACCTGCGGAATGGAAATCCAGGAGGTGTTACTGAAAATCATAGCATTTCTATATTTCCAGAGGCACCAAAGGACAGCTGAGCTAACAATATTTAAAACCGAGCACTTTTTGGTAGCAATCCAGAATCTGGCGACAGATTCGAAGGATGAGACAATCTGACTAGAGAAATATTCCTCAATGTGGGCCAGAGATGTTTAGTAACTATACATTCAAAAAATAGGTGAGAACAAGACTCTTGTTCCAAGCAGTAAACACAATCAAGGGGTTTGATGATATGTCTCTTCCTAAGGTTATCCCTAGTCATCAATTTGTTTTTGGAGAGAAGCCAGAGAAATACATGAATTTTAGGGGGAACTCTCAATTTCCAGACAACAGGGGTAAACACGGGTTTAACCCCTCTAAAGTTGATAACATGATAGAGGGAGCTGGAGGAATACTTCCCCTTATTGTCCAGCTGCCAAATCAGGGCATCTGGCTCGGCAGTAAAGGTAATGCTTTTGGCAATTTCCTCCAACTGGAACCATTGTTCCATGAGACTATCACTAAAGTTCCTTCTAAAAGGAGTTTTAGGCATTGACCGTCCCAAACTTCATTGACACTTTTGTTAAGCTCATTGCAGATAGAGTAAATAGGCCAAAATTGGACTGCTAGGGGGGATGTGCCAAACCAAGTATCTTCCCAGAACCTGGTTCTGCTCCCATCCCCTATGTTCCATCTGTAGCCAAATTTCACATCATGCATAATAGATTTTAATCCTTTCCATAATCTAGAGGTCTTAGGGTTCGAGGAAGGGACAAAAATATTAGGTTTATTTCCTAGGTATTTATGGGCAATAAAAAGCTTCCAGGGTTTCAGGTCTTCCTCATAGAATCTTTTAATCCAAGACCCTAGAAGACAGATGTTAATTTCTTGGAGGTTAGGTATGCCTAGGCCTCCAAAATCTTTTTTCATAGAGACTAGGGCCCAATTAGCAAGGTGTAGCTTCCTATTTCCCTCCAAATTATTCCACAAGCAATGAGACATCTAAGAATTGATGAGGTTCACTGCCCATTTAGGGAACTTGAAGAAGGAGAGGAGATACACTGGAATGCTAGCCAAACAAGCTTGTATGAGGATCAATCTACCTCTGTAAGAGAGAAGTTTGCCCCTCCACCCAGCAATCCTTTTAATGATTTTATCTAGAAGGTGTTGGATATCCTCTCTCCTTAGTTTATCATAGTGGAGAGGGATACCTAGGTACTTAATGGGGAAGTTACCTTTATTACAAACTAGAATAGAGAGAAAGTCAGTTAACTCCTGATCATCCATGTTGATAGGGACGAGTTCACTTTTAGAGTAGTTGATTCTCATTCCTAAGACTTGTTCAAAACAGGTTAGAACAGTTTTCAGATTGCTAGCATGTGTGGAGTCATTGTCTAAGAAAAGGATGGTATCATCTGCATATTGAAGGCAGATGATGCCACCAGGGCAGACCTCAGGACAGAGCCCTGCAATCAGACTATGATCAGCAGCTTTGCTCAGCATTTTAGTAAGAACGACCACTACTAAATTAAACAAAAGCGGGGAGATGGGGTCACCTTGCCTAAGGCCTTTACTAGCAAGGAAAAATCACTTTCACAGTTATTTAACTTGACCCCAACAGACCCCCCATGAGTAAGTTGCTGGATCCAACTAGTCCATTTACCCCCAAAACGTCTAAGCTCCAGGAGTTTCATAAGGAAATCAAGGTCAACTTTATCGAAGGTAGTCTAAACTAGAACTACCATCTAGAGAAAAATTCTCACAAACAAAGCCTTCAGATCTGTTTTGGTGAGGGTAAATAAAGGAAGAGCATTCAATGCCATCATTAAGAGAAGTAACATCTACACCAATCTTAGCAGCAATGGCATTGAAGGAATGATCATTAAAGTTGGAGAAGGAAGTGTGTTTCATACCCTGGGGTTTTTGCAATTCCAGGTTCTGAACCTCTTTGAGCTGTTGAGCCTTTTCAATAATGGTTCTCTTGTCACCAGCTACCCTGGCACTGGTTCTGGTGGCTTGAACAGGACCCCATTTGGGAAGGTGCTTCTCCTTAGGAAGGGCAGGGAAGTCAGAGTTGTATTTTGAGTCCAAATTGTCTGGGATTTCAGTTGTTTCAACAAGTGCCTCTTGATCCTCTTGTAGATGTACAAAACCTTCTAATTCCATCAGATCATCATCTTCCAGGAGCTCCATTTCCCTGAGGAGGTTGAATCTATCAGTTTCATCAAGCACGGGATCTTTTCCTGGATGCTGAGTTGAGGAGTGTATGGAGAATCAAGGAGCTGTGTCTTGAGGACTGAAGTGGGTGTAGTTTCCCCAAGCATCTGATTGTGGCCAAAAGACTGTCCTTTGATGTTAGGGGCCCCAGAATTGGCAGCAGGCCCTTTATCTGATTCAGATCTAGAGCTCCTGTTGGATTCAACATCTTCAGTAAGATTGGTACTAGTTTCAGCTACAGAGACATATGTACCAGCAGAGAGGTTGGTTGAGGTGCCAGTTTCAGTGGGGGTTAAGGACTCCACCTCAGTGAGTAGCCTGTAGATTTTGTTCCCAACTCCAAAAAGCCTTTCAGCAGGGATTTTGGAGGGATCTTTTGTAGGATCGAAAGTATGTCTAGAGGGGGGTGATTAGACTACTTGACCAAATAAAAATTTAACCTTTTCCCAATTTTAGTTCTTGGTAGATTTTAGCTAATTTAGAACAAGTCAAGCAATCATCACATAATTCAAGCAAGCATGCAAAGAGTATATAGGCAGTGGAAAGTAAAGCATGCAACTTGCAAGAATGTAAAGGGAAGGGTTTGGAGAATTCAAATGCTATTGGAGACACGGATGTTTTTCCCGTGGTTCGGATAGGTGGTGCTATCCTACATCCACGTTGATGGAGACTTCAACCCACGAAGGGTAATGGTTGCGCGAGTCCACACAGGGCTCCACCCAAGGGTAACGGTTGCGCGAGTCCACACAGGGCTCCACCCACGAAGGGTCCACGAAGAAGCAACCACCCACAAAGGGTCCACGAAGAAGCAACCTTGTCTATCCCACCATGGCCATCGCCCACACAGGACTTGCCTCACTAGCGGTAGATCTTCACGAAGTAGGCGATCTCCTTGCCCTTACAAACTCCTTGGTTCAACTCCACAATCTTGTCGGAGGCTCCCAAGTGACACCTAGCCAATCTAGGAGACACCACTCTCCAAGAAGTAACAAATGGTGTGTAGGTAATGAACTCCTTGCTCTTGTGCTTCAAATGATAGTCTCCCCAACACTCAGCTCTCTCTCATAGGATTTGGATTTGGTGGAAAGAGGGTTTGAGTGGAAAGCAACTTGGGAAGGCTAGAGATCAAGATTCATATGGTAGGAATGGAATGTCTTGGTCTCAACACATGAGTAGGTGGTTCTCTCTCAGAACATATGAGTTGGAGTGGTGTGTGTGTTCTGATGGCTCTCTCATCAAATGAGAAGAAGGTGGAGGGGTATATATAGCCTCCACACAAAATCCAACCATTACACAGTATTCCAATCTCGGTGCGACCGAATCAATAAACTCGGTCGGACCGAAAATGTAAACCTAGTGACCGTTAGTGATTTTCGGTGGGACTGACATGCAACTCGGTACGACCGATGTGGTTAGGGTTTGGGCATAACGTAATCTCGGTGAGACCGATTACACAAACTCGGTGAGACCGAATTTGGTAATTAGCTAACCAGAGAGTTGGTCAGGCAAACTCGGTGGGACCGATTTGCTCTTTCGGTGATACCGAGTGGAACTCGGTGAGACCGAAAAGTTACAAAGGGGAAACACTGAGTTTACATCGCAATCTCGGTGGGACCGATTCGCTCTTTCGGTGGGACCGAAAATTTACGAAAGGGAAACAGAGAGTTTGCAACCCCATCTCGGTGAGACCGAGATCCCTATCGGTAGGACCGAATTGCTAGGGTTTGGCAGTGGCTAATGACAAGTGAAACTCGGTGGCGCTGGATAGGAAAAATCGGTAGGACCAAGTTTGGCTTAGGGTTTAGGTCATATGTGGAAGTGGGAAAGTAGTTGAGGGTTTTGGAGCATATCACTAAGCACATGAAGCAAGAGGCTCATTAAGCAACACCTCATCCCTCCTTGATAGTATTGGCTTTTCCTAAAGACTCAATGTGATCTTGGATCACTAAAATATAAAATGAAGAGTCTTGAGCTTTTGAGCTTGAGCCAATCCTTTGTCCTTAGCATTTTGAGGGTTCCACTTTCACATCCATGCCATGCCAATCATTGAGCTTTCCTGAAATAATCATCTCGGAATAGTATTAGCTCAATGAGCTATATGTTGTTATGAATTACCAAAACCACCTAGGGATAGTTGCACTTTCAATCTCCCCCTTTTTGGTAATTGATGACAACATATAGATCAAAGCTTCGACAAATGATAATAAGCATGAAATATATCGTCGCTTTGAGAAGTATGTGATAAGTAAGAGCTCCCCCTAAATTTGTGCATATTTAAAATTTGCTTTGGACTGCAAATGCACAAAGAGTTAGAGTCATGGGTTACTCTTCCATGTCACATACATCTTGGTGGAGCACTTAAAATGATAAGAATGAAATACATGCACTCATCACCAAGAAAAGTGAATGATCACACAAGATAGATAAGATGATAATATTAAGCAAACATTAAGTGTAGCTTATGATCAAACACATGATCATCAATGTCTCACAAATAATGACGTAGTATCTCAGGCACTCAAAAGCAAACAAGTTCGAAAAACCACCAAATAAAGCAAGAGAGAAAAGCAACACTCTCTCTCTCTCTCGAAGCCTATGATCTATACATCTTCTCCCCCTTTGGCAACAAGTTACCAAAAAGTTCCTAGAAAATGCATAGCACTAGATTGACGCTCAGGCTTGATCTTCAGGTGGTGGTGGAGTCCGGATCACTCCAAGGACGAAGGCTTCTGTAGATGCTGAAGTAGTCGCTGGAGTTGGAGCTGAAGTAGATGCTGGAGCTGGTGCTGAGGTGGATGCTGGAGCTGGTGCTGAGGTGGTGGCTCTTGTGTCAGCAACTGGCATGGCAGATGACCTCGGGCCTCGTGGCACTCTGGCAAAGGCATGAGTGGTAGTCCTGCCTCTCCTCTCCTGCATGTCCTCCTGGAGCTCCTCCACTGCGGACTGAACTTCTGTTACCTTGACATCCAGGTCATAGAACTTCTGTTCCATGATTCTCTCTAGGCTCTGCTGATTCTGAGTGAGGGTGGCCAGACTTTGCTCAATCCTCGGCGTGGATGCAATCAAGTAACCAAGCTGCTCTTGTTTGGTCTTCAAGAAGTATTCAGATGCCTCCTCTTGGGTAGGCATCTTGGCAGCTTTCTCCTTCCTCGCCTTCTCCTTCTTTGCAAATGCTTGGGCAGATGATGGCTCGTTCTCAGTCATGACAACTTGATTGTCCTCGAAATCTGGACGGATGGGCAGGTGTTCCTTGTCCAATAGATATATGCCCGTGCCCATCTTAGAGTTGATGAGCTCCTGAATCTGAGGGGCATATCCGCAGCTCCTCTTCTGATCTGCTGCAGTCCTCTTGATAGTTTCCACTATGAGGCTCATCACCTTAAACTTCTGAGGCACATCAAACACATGTAGCAAGTTGATAGCATGGCCTATGATCACCTTGTGATCTCCAGACTTAGGCAATAAGGTGTGCCTTAGTATCCAATTGATCGTCGGGAGCCCTGACAGAAGGTAATGCAAAGAGCCAAACTTGAAGGTGTCAAGAGCTTCATTGGGAATTTCCTTGTACATATTGGACATGGAGTTATGGTCCATCTTCTTCTTGGCATAGATATCCAAGTCATCATCTTGCTCCTCTGGGGCATTAATGATCTGTGTCCACTCAGCCACTGTGGATTGGTACCTTGTACCCTCAGACATCCATGTGATCCTCCCATCTGGATAAAAGTGTGTCGTGGAGTAGAACTGCATGATAAGTTCCTCATTCCACTTTGTGAGCTTCTGCCCAACAAAGTCAGCTACTCCACAAGCATGAAAGCTGTCATATACTCCTGGGTAGTGTTCCTCCTTCTCCCTCATGTAGGTCCAGTCAACCCATCTCATGTCACAGACAATTGGCTTCTTATCTAGCAAAACAGTCTCATAGAAATCCTGCTGCTCCTTGGTGTGAAACCTGTAGTCCACGGCAGTCCTTCTCCTTGAAGCATATGGGTCTGCTTCTCTCCATTTCCTCAGCCCTGAATCTCTCCTGAGCTTCATATCCTCAGCCACAGGATGAGCATCGTCGTGGTCTGGGATCTTGGGCTTTAGCTTTCTTAGGACATTCTCCTCCTCATCCTCAGCAACAGTCTCAGGCACTGGGGCCTTGTTCTTCTCAGCTGCAGGAATGCTCCTTGTATTTCTCTTAGGTTTTGGCTTGGAGGCAGCTTTGGGCTTAGATGCAGTAGCCCCTGACCTTATGGCATCACCCATCAGCTTGGGTGCCTTGGGTGCTGGTGCAGCTACCTCTTCTTCCTCTTCTTCTTCCATGATGGAAGCTTTTCCAAGCACTCTAGCCACAGTCTTCTTCACCCTCTCCTTTCTTTTCTTGCCCTCAGCTGCAACTAGCTCTTGGTGAGTGGGCTTCTCAGTTGAGGCTCTTGCCTTTGAAATGGGTTGTCTGCCTGCTGGCCTTTTGATTTTCAGACCTGGCTTAGTGCCTTGAGCTGGCTCAATTCTCTTGGAAGTGGCCTCTTCCTTTGCCACATAGTCCTCATCTTCGAAATCTGAAGTCCTCTTCTTCCTTTGTCTCGTGGCAGCCTTTGGCAAATTGCTAGGAGTGCTCCTGCTGCCTTCATCAGATGAACTGGAGGGACTAGTGCCCTCACTCATCACCACTTGCTGCTCTGACATATTTTGGCTATCACTTTGATCAGACATGCTGCAAACTGAATGCTGACCCTGTGAATAGATTATAGATGAGATAGAAAAGATGACCATCACAAAATGCAGAGTATTTTTGCAAAAGAATGATCCAAAAACTTAGTTTTAGTTTCCCACTGAAATCATCTCGGATCTACCGATTTTCAAACTCGGTGATACTGAAGCAGTTTTGGAACCTAAACTAGTGAACTCGGTAGGACCGAGTCACAGTTTGGTGGCACCGAGACTGCTAGTGTTTCACTGAGTTCAAAAATCGATCACACCGATAAGTAATTCTCGGTCAGACCGAGTCTCACTTGTGCAATGGCAAGAGCCAAATCGGTGGGACCGAGTTTTTCAACTCGGTGGGTCCGAGATGGTTTCGGCGGAAACCTAACCCTAAAATTTTCGAATCAAACCTAATCTACGGGCATTTTGACTGGATAGGAGTGTTTCAATCGTGGCAAGAATCATGAAGAACACAATGTGCTAGGAATTGGACGGGGAATAGCACTGTAATCAAGTCCATACCCTAGTTCAGCGGAGACTTGCTACGGCGGCAACGGCGGGGCAGAATTCCCGTTGTCGGTGACGGAGACCAGCGACTGGAGGCTGCTGGCGGCGAGAAGACGATCCGGAGACCACAAGGGCAGAGCAGGCTATCGCGCGGGCGAAGGGGTTCGGAGAAATTTCCAAATTTTGCCCATGACTATATATAGCCCGACCCTGTCGGTGTGACCGAGTGGAACAACTCGGTGGCACCGAGATTCATAACTATGTGCAGTTACTGAAACTCGGTGTGACCGAAAGGTTCAAATCGTTTGCACCGAGATCGAAAACCTAGATCAACTTAATGATCTCGGTAGGACCGAAAGTGGAGTATCGGTCAGACCGAGGATCATAAAGAGGTTTTGGAAGTTTAAGTCTATGACGAATCGGGGACTCCGAGCGCTCCTCACACAGAGTGGTTCGAATCTGACTTGATCAAATTTTGTGGTGCAGCATGAATAGAGTTTGAGATGAGAAAAGCATAGATAGCTAGAGGAGGTTCTTAGGCATTCTTGTCCATCCACTTGGCAAAAATAAATAAAGCCGAACAATCAAAACAACAAGTGGATGTCCTCGAATGAGTAAAATATGCAACCAGCATGCTCACACAATAAGATGGCAAATGAAATATGTGACAAGGCATGCACAACCAATTCTAGCATCTATCAAGCAATTTGCGATGACTAGGTCATCTATATATGAGTATATTGACTTAGGAGTCAAGTGAGAGCACTTGATCATAGGTCATACTCATCGTTTAAGCTCAAGTGGGGTTACCACTTTTACATAAAGCATTGTCTTGTTCACATCTTTAGAGTTGCTTTAGCTCAAGTCTTAGAGTAAAGCTCCCCCTAGATGTGATATCCCCCTTAAGAGGGATGAACTAACCTTGGGTTTTGTCGATGATGACTTCATGTAGATATTGAAGATGTGGATGCTCAATGTTGATGTAGATCTCTTGGAGCTATCCATTTGAGTGAATTGCACTTTCAATACCTACATGGGTTAGTCCCACAAGGAACAAACAAGGATATCCATAGACATAGAGTGATGCACACAAAAGATGATGTCCATGAAAGTTTTTAGGTTACCTTGTCCCTTGTCTTACCAACAAGAGGGTTTGTGACTCCTTGAACTAGTGCAAGATGTGGAAGTTGATTGCACTTGTTCTTGCCAAAATGATAAGAGTGAAGTATGTTGGCGGAGTCACCCTCAAGAACTCTCTAGTTCTTCTTCTTTTGGATCCACACCATCTTGATGGGAATCCTTGGAGTTGTAGTCGTACTTGATGAAGTGGAACTTGAAGTAGTCTTGGGAATCCACTTGACTAAGGTCTTTGGAGCTTCTTCAAATGCATCGATTTCCTCTTGAAGCTTGTCCTTGCCTTTTTGCTTGCAGTCTTGTGGTGGAAGATCATCTTGAGCTTGTGTCCCCTTGAAAGAAGTATACTTCTCTTGTTGAGGGACACACTTTGTCTTGGGGTATTGATCTTCTTCCCACTCAACTCCATTGGCATTGAACTTTCATTCAAAACCAACACCTTGATTCCTCCGGTGCATTCCTTGCTTGCGCACAATTTCCTCAAATTGCTTACTCTCGGCAAGGCTTTTGTACACTCCTTTCTCTATAATTCCCTTCAATAAGCTATTTTCTTGCTCAAGTGTAACTTGGCTAAGAGAATCATTAGTGGAATCAAGAGAAGTACTAGAAGCAACAATATTGGATTTAGCATGATCATTGTTACTACTAGAGGAAGAATCTTTCTTGTTAGACTTGACTTGAGGCATCTAAGTGGATAAGAGTAAACGCTTGGCCATGTAAGAAGAACTTTTCTTGCGGAGATCATCATTGATTGCTTTTAAGAACTCATGCTCTTGCTCAAGATTGAGCTTTTCAAAGTGTAATTTCTCATGATCTCTTAAAAGTTCTCGATGATCTTCGAAGATAGTGTCATGAGCTAACTTAAGAGTTTTTAGTTCTTTAGTTAGAGCCTCAATCTTCTCCTTATCATTGTCATTCGTTTTATCTTGATTAGCATGTTTAATTGACATTTCATCATAGTATTCATCACTAGAGTTGTCAACAAGCAAATCATCACCTAACAACTCATCTTCATCGCTATTGAAATCAACATACTCGGGGTGTGTTACCTTAGGACCTTTGGCCATGAAGCATCTTCCAATTCCCTCATTTGGTGAGTCAAATATGTCGTAGGAGTTGGTTGACACAAGTGCTAGACCGACAACACCTTCATCTTGAATATCTTCGGAGCCGGAGTAATAACTTCTCTCGGAGTGGCTGTCGGAGTCGGAGCCGGATACCCATTCACCAACATGAGCTTGATGTCTTCGTCTTGTGTAGCTCCTTGATGATTTTTCCTTCCTTTCCGAATCCTTGCTTCTCTGTGAGTATCTTCGTTCATAACGATCATCTCTACTCCTTCTCTCTCTTGATGGTGATTCTTTGCTTCTTCTTTTTGGAGAATCTTCTCTTCTTTTGTAGGGAGCCGTACACTCATTTGAATAGTGTCCGGGTCTTCCACAATTGTAGCAGTTTCGCTCTCGACTAGAAGATCTTTTGTCATTATAGGACCTTGACTTGAAGCTTCTATCTTTGCTTCTACTCTTGTAGAACTTGTTGAAGTTCTTCACCATTAAGCTCAATTCTTCATTGAAGTCTTGTTTCTCACTTGATGATGTAGGGGCTTCACATGAGGCTTTATAGGCACCACTTGATTGTGAAGTTCCTCTTTATCCTTAAGTGACATCTCATGAGCAACAATTCTTCCAATCACTTCCGTTGGCTTGAGATCTTTGTAATTGGGCATCATTTGGATCAATGTGCACACGGTATGATATTTTCCATCCAAGGCTCTTAGAATCTTCTTGATGATTAATTTATCGGTCATCTCTTCACTTCCTAAGCCGGAAATCTCATTTGTGATGAGAGCAAGCCTAGAGTACATTTCGGCGACACCTTCACCATCCTTCATCTTGAACTTGTCAAGTTGGCTTTGAAGCACATCCAACTTGGATTCCTTGACGGAGTCGGTGCCTTCGTGCATATCAATCAAGGTGTCCCAAATTTCCTTTGCATTCTCAAGACGGCTGATTTTGTTGAATTCTTCGGGGCACAATCCGTTGAAGAGAATATCACAAGCTTGAGCATTGTATTGCAACATCTTCAACTCATCCATGGTAGCTTCACGGTTCGGTTCTCTCCCATCAAAGAAGTCACCTTGCAAACCAACACACACAATAGCCCAAACGACAGGGTTATGTCCAAGAATATGCATTTTCATTTTATGCTTCCAACTCGCAAAATTAGTACCATCAAAGTAAGGACCACTACGGTGATAATTTCCCTCACTAGACGCCATACTCTCCTAGGTTGTGAAACCAAGGCTATGACCACCAAAAGCTATGGAGATCAAGCAAATGGAGACCAAAGCTCTGATACCACTTGTAGGATAGAAAGTATGTCTAGAGGGGGGGTGATTAGACTACTTGACCAAATAAAAATTTAACCTTTTCCCAATTTTAGTTCTTGGCAGATTTTAGCTAATTTAGAACAAGTCAAGCAATCATCACATAATTCAAGCAAGCATGCAAAGAGTATATAGGCAGCGGAAGGTAAAGCATGCAACTTGCAAGAATGTAAAGGGAAGGGTTTGGAGAATTCAAATGCTATTGGAGACACGGATGTTTTTCCCGTGGTTCGGATAGGTGGTGCTATCCTACATCCACGTTGATGGAGACTTCAACCCACGAAGGGTAACGGTTGCGCGAGTCCACACATGGCTCCACCCAAGGGTAACGGTTGCGCGAGTCCACACAGGGCTCCACCCACGAAGGGTCCACGAAGAAGCAACCACCCACAAAGGGTCCACGAAGAAGCAACCTTGTCTATCCCACCATGGCCATCGCCCACACAGGACTTGCCTCACTAGCGGTAGATCTTCACGAAGTAGGCGATCTCCTTGCCCTTACAAACTCCTTGGTTCAACTCCACAATCTTGTCGGAGGCTCCCAAGTGACACCTAGCCAATCTAGGAGACACCACTCTCCAAGAAGTAACAAATGGTGTGTAGGTAATGAACTCCTTGCTCTTGTGCTTCAAATGATAGTCTCCCCAACACTCAGCTCTCTCTCATAGGATTTGGATTTGGTGGAAAGAGGGTTTGAGTGGAAAGCAACTTGGGAAGGCTAGAGATCAAGATTCATATGGTAGGAATGGAATGTCTTGGTCTCAACACATGAGTAGGTGGTTCTCTCTCAGAACATATGAGTTGGAGTGGTGTGTGTGTTCTGATGGCTCTCTCATCAAATGAGAAGAAGGTGGAGGGGTATATATAGCCTCCACACAAAATCCAACCATTACACAGTATTCCAATCTCGGTGCGACCGAATCAATAAACTCGGTCGGACCGAAAATGTAAACCTAGTGACCGTTAGTGATTTTCGGTGGGACTGACATGCAACTTGGTACGACCGATGTGGTTAGGGTTTGGGCATAACGTAATCTCGGTGAGACCGATTACACAAACTCGGTGAGACCGAATTTGGTAATTAGCTACCAGAGAGTTGGTCAGGCAAACTCGGTGGGACCGATTTGCTCTTTCGGTGATACCGAGTGGAACTCGGTGAGACCGAAAAGTTACAAAGGGGAAACACTGAGTTTACATTGCAATCTCGGTGGGACCGATTCGCTCTTTCGGTGGGACCGAAAAGTTACGAAAGGGATACAGAGAGTTTGCAACCCCATCTCGGTGAGACCGAGATCCCTATCGGTAGGACCGAATTGCTAGGGTTTGGCAGTGGCTAATGACAAGTGAAACTCGGTGGCGCCGGATAGGAAAAATCGGTAGGACCGAGTTTGGCTTAGGGTTTAGGTCATATGTGGAAGTGGGAAAGTAGTTGAGGGTTTTGGAGCATATCACTAAGCACATGAAGCAAGAGGCTCATTAAGCAACACCTCATCCCTCCTTGATAGTATTGGCTTTTCCTAAAGACTCAATGTGATCTTGGATCACTAAAATATAAAATGAAGAGTCTTGAGATTTTGAGCTTGAGCCAATCCTTTGTCCTTAGCATTTTGAGGGTTCCACTTTCACATCCATGCCATGCTAATCATTGAGCTTTCCTGAAATAATCATCTCGGAATAGTATTAGCTCAATGAGCTATATGTTGTTATGAATTACCAAAACCACCTAGGGATAGTTGCACTTTCATCTTTACATAAGATTTTGACCCTAACAGTTTCATAGAATGACTTGAAATTATGCTGCCAATCCACATCTAGTAAGACCCCCAGAGTGGAAGTGATTTGATCCAGCATAGTCCAGTCACACCACTTGGGGTTCAATTTCCTGATCTTGATCCAAGTTTCCTGGAGGTCCTCTTCAGCCTCAATCCTGCCTTTCCAGACTACAACATTGACTACAACATTGTCTTTTTTGAGACCAAAACAGGGGTATCCAGCAACTTGAACTACATCTATTTCAGGAGGGAGTTTGACCAAGAATGTCCACTCATCTAGGGCATTGATTGGCCAGCGCCAGTTGGTTTTGGAAATGTCTGCAAACTCTGCGGCAAGTTCCTGCTTGGTCACTTCACCAGCTTGTACCAAAACAATCCCCACATTCTTCAAGGAGCCATGATACTTTGCATTTTCATCAGGTGGGTCTATGTGGTAGAACACTAATCCTGGAGCAGCACTTCCAACATATCTAGCAGAACTGTGGGTTTTCCTTCTGACAGGGCAATTCTCAACTTTATGGGTAACCATTTTGTAGATAAAACAACTCTTGGGCTTGACACATTTATCCAAATGATGCCCTGGTTCCCCACAGTTGTAGCAGATCACCTCAGAGTATGCCATAAGGCCCGAAGTAGATTGCAAGCCTAATTTCAATCTTCTATAGGTTTGGGGAGAGGTAAGGTAGGGGATCCACCTGCTCCGGCTCCGGTGGCGTGCTGGTGGGCATGAGTCCAGTCAAGCATTCCCATCTCGCAGCACGGCGTGGATCTCCTGAATTCACTTATCCTTTCGCCCATCGAACAAACGCAATCGGCGGCTCCCTGGGGTGGGGCATCCTGTGCTTCTCCGAGAAATCTCCTTCGAAGTAGATCCACAGGGCTAGATTCAGCAGCTCCCAATCCACATGATCCTTGCACATCCGACCATACCTGCGCGAGTGAGAGAACGGATTCGGTCCCTCCTCGGCTTCCTCCCTCGCAGCTTCCTCCTCTGCTTCCCTCCATTCGCGTGTGCACTGGGTCCAGGAGAGAGCGTCGTCGCGGACCCGCATCGCCCGCTCCCTCCTTCTCCTCCCTCGAGTCTCCTGCAGCACCGCCGGCGCGACGGAGTTGAGCGGCTAGAGCATCCACGGGAAGGCTTTGTAGACATGTGGGAGATGCATCTTGTACATCTGCCTGTCTTCCAGCCATTCCCCCATGGATATGGCCGGCGACTCCATGGGGCGCGCGAGCGGACTTGCTGAGGGGTCAGGCACGCCCGGAGTCAGGAGGCGGGGGGTGGCGGCGAGATATATGGCGGCGGCAAGGGTGGAGGTAGTGGCGGGAGCGGCGGCGAGGGTGGAGGTGGTGGCGGGGGCAAAGGGGAACGCGAGAGTGGTCATCTATTTGCCAATTATGTAAACTAAACAGTCAACATATAAAATAATTTAAATATATATAATATAGTTAGAAGGGAAACATAAGTTGGACCTGGCGTTCCTATTCTTATATAGAAAAATAGACCAGACCTCTGCGTTTTCTTCAAAAAAATACATAAATTGGGCTGCCAAAAATAAAACCTCGGATGTGAGTTCCATAGGCCGGTCGATACATGACGGCCCTAAGAAAATACACACAGGCCTATGGACCTCCCATCTGAGGTGTTGGGCTACGCATGTTAAAAATGAAAGCCTAGACGGGGCAGCCCAAAACCACGTCCAACACTTGCCAAAACTTCGTCCCTCGTTTTCTCTGTGTTTCACACACTCGACATTGTGTGGGCATTTTGACTGTGCATCATATGAAGATGTGCTATGCATGAATGTTGATCAGCATGATGTTAACTGGCTGGTAGTTCCATTTTCGACCATGAATAAAACTTCCAACATGATGTTAACCCTGTTTGAAAAGGTCGTGTTAATATAAATGCTCTGCCTCTGAAAGTTGCAGCTTCTTATCTGAAACTGAACTTGCAGTTTCTTATCTGAAACTGAAACTTGCAGTTTCTTCTCTGAGAATCACATTGTCTGCACTTTTATACTCCTATGAAACTACATTTTTAAGTGCTAAAAATAGATATCTAGAATTCATAAAATACTTCATATGCTCAATACTGCAAATCTGAAATTCAAAAGATATTCATATCTAAAAGTACTCTCAAAATACACAACACAAAACACAATTCACAACCTGCAAATACTGACAACCCTAAGCTCCTCCTAACAATTCACAACCTGCCCAACTATTGGGCTGGGGGGCAGCCCCCTCCTATTCCTCGGTGGCAGACAACCACCCCGTGAGAAGATGTGAACGGCGAGGGAGACGATGGCGGGGAAGCGTCGTCAGGCCAACTGCTTTTCTCCTCTTGCAGTTGGGTTCGGTCGACGAAGACTCCACCGGCTCGCTCTGACAGGACACCCTCACAAACGGCACCCTGTAGATGCTCGATCCTTCAACCTCTGGTGGATGCTCCATCTGGGATCGATACGCCCACCACTGCTCCCTCACGATCGGATTCGGTGAATCTGTTTGCTCCATGGCCCAGAGGAGCAGCTCTATGTACTCCGGCGCGACTCCCTCCGGGAGTATCGCCACCTTTTCGCTCTGTTGCAGATATTTGGCCATGGATATCGCCGTCGCCGCTAGTTGGTCCTTGTTGTCAAACCAAGACTGTATCTCCAACATCCTAGCTAGCTTCACAGGGTCGCCGTCTGCGATCCTCACATATCGGTTGTGCTCCTCCATCGATCTACTTCTCCACAACACCTTCACTCGCCGGCGGTGGTTTTTGAATGGAAGAGGAGAGGAGCAGCGCTGGTTTTAGATTAGAACGGAGAGGAGCGACACTGGTTTTGGACTGGAACAAGAGAGGAGGGGCGGTGGTTTTGAAATGGAAGAGGAGAGGAGCGGCGCTGCATTTAGATTGGAACAGGAGAGGAGCGGCGGTGGTTTAAGAGGAGAAGAGCGGAAGAGCGGCGCTGGTCTTGGAAGTATTTTTTTGTTGTTTTGCGTATTTTGGGTCAAAGTTTGACCATGTACTGTATTTGACAAGTAAAATGTGAATGCATGTCACCAAAAATTGTATCGTTTGGTTCGTATCTGAATGTACTTTCAAATTATATTATTTTTGCAACGTATAACATATATTTTATGCGCAAAAATCATGGTCAATTATGACCCAGAATAAAAGGGAGACTAGTTAATGTGGGGTCGCTTTCTTAATTGAAGGGTAAATTGATTTTGATTTTGATCCAGTCACAGTGCGTTGACCCTCTCGTCCAATCCTAAATCGCTGTCGCATGCTCCTCTCCCTCTTCTCCATTGCAAAACCACCTCCTATCCTCTCCATCATCTCCATTCCAAAACCACCATCTCGCCTCTCCCTCCTCTGATCTTCTCCATTGCAAAACCACCTCCTCTCCTCTCCATCATCTCCATTACAAAACCACCGTCTCGCCTCTCCCTCTTCTCTATTGCAAGACCACCGTCTCTCCTCCATTTTCTAGATGCTTTGCTCCATGGCGCGGGCGCAATCCATGGATACAAAATTAGTATACTGTATACTATTTAAAAGTCGAGGGCGGGGCTTTTCCTACGCGGTAGGCGGCGGGCAGTTCCGCCTAGTCGGTTTGACAGAGATGCGAGAAGACGAGGGAGTAGGCTGCTGCAAACGTAGGGCTGTGTGATTTGATAGCGAGTTACTGCTGGACAGGTGGGGCCTCGTGATTTGACTTGCCATTATCATTTTAACTGCGGCGCTACGACCGGCGTGAGTCTCCCGATTCCTGACCACCTCCATACAGGTGCCTCTCTTAATGCTCCACCATGTAGTAGAGGCTGGCTCTTGCATGAGAGCCCACTTCTCCACTTTTTCCTTGCCTCTCTTTCCTCCACATATGCAAAAATGCCATGTAAAGCGCACTATTGTACTTACTTTTACTTGATCCTACAGGTGTTTAAGCTTGCCACATAGGCATAAAGTCCGATGTGGCAAGTTAATCAAGAAGAGATATACTAGTTTGGTGACCCAAGGAAGAAACGGTGCTAAGCGCGTGTACCTAGGTGAAAAGACAATTTTGAGTCTATAGCTAATTAAATGAAGCAAAATTAGCAACACCATTTCATTGGAAGAGGTCACTCCTTGGCAAATGCAATAAATACTAGTACTCCCTGTGTCCCATAATATAAGAACGTTTTTGGCACTACACTAGTATCAAAAACATTCTTATATTATGGGACGGAGGGAGTACGAAGAAAGAGATAGAGAGGAGTAAAAAAATACACTTATAGCCAACCTTGTTGTAGTATGAGTGACTAAGTGATGACTATGTATGACATGCCAACATCAGATAGCCTAACGCACCGTGTTAAATCTCCAAGGGCGTGGCCGCACGAGCGACGCGGCGGTCATGGTAGGCGCGACCATGATACGGGCTGCTGGCAGCCCTTGGATCTGAGATCAAACGGTCGCATGCTAAGTTGCTAAAAATTTGTAGAATAACCCTCCAGGATAGGATATTCACCCATAGGTCTAGAATCACGCCATGCAACCATTCGATCTCAGATCCAAGGGCTCTCGGAAGCCCGTATCATGGGAGAATGGAAAGCCACTACCCTGCCGTTCACACGCTGGCAGTTCGCTCCTACTTGTCCCCACACGTCCTTCAATACTATGGCGGTTTGCTCCTAGTCGTCCTGTCCATTCACATTACGGCAGTTCCACTAATCCTAACCCTCCCCCCAAATTCATGGCGTCCCAAAACTCCACGATCGGCGGTGAGTACAAGGTTAGAACCATCACCGAGTTCGACGTCATCTACACCTGTTCTTCCGTGACGGTGAAAGGATGCGTTTCTCGCTTCAGACGCATGTTCGAAAACTCAGATGATGAGTGGGTCGCTGGGCTAGATGTTGACTACACCACAGTCCTGGGACCAGAGAAGGATCTAAAGGACGAAGAGAGGAAGAAGCCCATCGTGATCTAGGTTTGCGTGCATGACTTATGCTTGGTCTACCACATATGCCATGCCGACGTTGAGTGCCACGATTTTAAGGACTTCCTCGAGAGCAACCTAGTCAAATTCATTACTGTAGACTTTAAGAATGACAGGGATGTCCTGCGTCGGATAGGTCTCGTTGTAGGCAACCCCTTCGACTTCTAGAAGAATTGGCTGGTGTCCTCTCATCAGCCTTCAATGCTGACCCTGGCAGGAGCCATGGTTCATCCTTCATACGGTAAACTGGAGAAACCTCCATACACGTTTCATCGTCAGGCATGGCAGCGGAATGTACTAGATATAGACCACATCCACTACGCTGCAATGGATGGCTACCTTTGCTTCAATATCTACAAGGGTTGGATGAAGAGCAACAGCCAAGTGTGCGGTTCAAGAAAAGAAGTATCGGCCAAGAGGAAGAGGGACAAGGACGAAGTCGAGGACGTGGACAAGGACTCCGAGTAAGGTGGCAGTGTCGTTGCTCATGGTGGTTCTAATGCAGTGTCTACCGGAATAGTTGCAAAGTTTAATTTCAGGTGTGCTTAATTTAATTTGAGGGGTGTGTTGTGTTGAGCCCCCAGCAGAACTATGTTATGTTTCTTCTCGTTACTTTAACTCTTCAGTAAGTACATACTAGTATTTCTTACATTTCATCTTTTAGTTGGTATAGTACTACCACTCGTTTCTTCACATTATATACATACAATATATATGGCCAACATCATATAGCCAGCAGTTTAGTTGTCAAAGAATTTCATGGTGCTTAGTTTTGTCAAAGAATTCCAGGATGCTTAGAGGGTGCTTGGATCCAAGGGACTTATTTTAGTCTGACTAAAAATAGTCTCTTTAAGAGGCTAAAGTTCCAAGCACCCCTGACTAAGGAGGGGCTAAAACTAGTCTTGATACTAAAAATTTTTAGTCAGGGGTACCCCTACTAAAATGTGGATTAGTCCTCTCTCTACTCATTTAACTCCTCTCCTTTAACACAGGCGAGTTCTGGATTGGAGGGTTTGGAGGATAATAAATGCTCATTAACTTGATTTTAGCCTTTTTAGTATTTGGATCCAAGCATGGGTGAGGCTAGCATGTTTTAGTCCCACTACTTTTAGTCATGGGACTAAAACGTATCCAAGCACCCTCTTAGTTTTATTTGAGGGGTGGGTTGTGCTGGACACCATTATTGTGACTAGCCTTTTTAATAGTACTATATGCATAATTTGGCGACGAGCGCTCTCTATATGTACCACCTTTTTTTAATTTCAAGTTTTGCTCCATGGCGCAATCCATCGATACTACTGCTGTACAAAAGTATACATTTCTTAAAAGGCTATTGGGCGGGGCAGTCTAGCTTGGTCGGTTTCACGATTGGCGAGGGCCTTTGTGATTTGACGGCTCATTACTAATGGAAGGCGGGGCCTTGTGATTTGACTGCTCGTATAAATGCGCCGACGACCTGATCAAGGAGGAGCAAAGAACCGTGCGGTATACTCAAGTTTTCCACTGGAGTAGTACTGCGACAGAGGAGCATGAAACACGGCAGTCGAGTGCCATATGGCGATAAAAAATGATCTAATTTGCTAGTCATCTCATTGTTAGCATTGTTCTATTCATTCCCTAAAAAACCATTGTTCTATTCATGCCTCGCAGAGAACGTGACACATGCGGCAAAACACCCAAAGCAAAAGATGAAACACAGGAGTAAAAGAAGAAAGAAGATTATCACCCCAAACGATCTAATTCGCCGCGGAGTCGTAACTGCTTCTTCATCTCCTCCACGACCTCCATCTCCTTGAGCGTCTCCTCCACCATCTTATTCATTCTGTCCATGACGCGGGATTTCTCGACACGAGCCTTCATCATCTGTTCCAGGGCTGCATTACGTACCTTGACAGCAGCCGAGTGCTCGATGCGGAGCTTCGCCAACTCCTCCTTCTGTTCCATGACGAGGGCATGCAGCATCTTCATGGAGGAACTACTATTCTCATGCAGCTTCTTCCAGCCGGCGTTCTTCTCCTTCAACAGGTCGATCTCGTGGAAGAGCTTCGCCTTGTCCTCCTAAAGTCGCAGGATTTCGCCGGTCGCCTTCTTCTCCGAGGCAATGCTCTTCTTCAGCAGCATCACCAAGCTGGCGGTCAACTCACCCTACTGATTGAGCTCAGCGGGCATGTCATCGAGGCTCTCCTTCAGCAACTCCATCAAGCCTTGGATGAACTCCTTCTACTTATTGAGGTCCTTATTGAGCTGATCGGGCATGCCGTCGAGGGATAACGACTCCAGCTCTGCCGGCTCGGCATGTTCGCCTCCGCGGCTAGGGCGCTCCTGGGAGCCATCGCCTGCCCGTGAGAGATCTTTCGAGGTCTCTGCGTGGCGGCGAGCCCTCTCTTTTTTCCGTAGCCTTGGTTGCCGCTCCCTTGTTACGAGTAGTTGTCGACCTAGAGCTCTGCTCACCAGCCGTGGCAACGACAGACGAAGAAGAAGCACTTATGAGGAGGAAAGGTAGAGTAATTTTTGGTTAGGTAGTTCCCCTTTTTATAACCTAAGTACTAGCACTAGTACTAATACCTGCATAGTGGGAACACGTTCAGGTTTGGTACGTACTAGTAGGTGTGAGCAGGCTTTCGAATGTGATGGAAACAAGGATTAATTGATGGTTTTGGTTTCGAGGCCCGAAACGGCTCCCGATGAGTTTAGCGGAACATAAATTTCAAGTACTACACTGCTCAAATGCGTAAATATTATGTTACTGCCAAAAATTGGCACAAAATATGAAGGAGACCAATGGAAGTACTACTAGCAAACATGATTTAACTACTCGCATGCACGCAGTGGAGTAATAATGTCTTTCTTCCGCCCTCACGTCCACTCAATTTGCATGCGCTGTATTAATTGACCATCAATGAAGTTAACGACTTTACACGCGTCAAATTATCACATGGGGTGGATCTTGGTACAAAATTGCGTCCGCCCGTGTACCCGCACGTGCGTGCGAGGGAATGAATGCGTGCGTGGCGTGCATGCACATCTTCGCTTCGTGCATGTACCGCCAGTATGGCTCAGGGAGGACGAGTACATTCTTCTGGAACCAGCAGCACGCCACTGTGATTAATCCACACAAGGAGGTCGGGACAACGCCTCCACATGTGCCATGTGGCTTCATGAACTGTAAGAGTGACACTGTGTAGCATGCCATTGGTATTCTAATTTATGTGTTTTGCACATACTCGAAGTACTAGTAAGGTACACGTGCATTGCACGCATCAAATTTTGCAACCAAATTATGAATAAATACCACAATATAGCATGTAAGCTCTGAGTCATATATGCCTGATGTAGCCCTTCGTTTAATTCTTATATTTCATCTCATTCAAAATCAATTAGTTTTTATAAAAAAGCTAAGAACACGGGAATAGGTAAAACATGGGATTATAGTGGAATGTCGTCTTGAATCCTACAGGATTGTACGAGTGTTTGATTGTGCATAGAAAAACACATAATTCTTTCAAAGAGGTTTGAGTGGATGGGATGTTTCCTATGAAATCTAGTGCAAATGAATCATATGGAAAAATTCCTATGGTTTACAATCCCACGAATCAAACAACCAAGATAGGAAAAATTCCTAATGATTAGAATCCTCCCAAATTCCTTTGAGAATCCTTTGAATCAAAGAAGACCTTAATATATTTTATGATTCATGGAATTGTGCGTTGTAAAGCATAAAGTAAAAAAAATGGCAATTCAACTAGAAAAAAAGTTTGGGCAGTTATGATACGGAAGATTCTAGAACAAAGAGAACCACTGTTGTTTTGAGGTTTGTGCATTATGCTTAAGTTCAACCATGAAGTCTGCTAGATTTTACATGTGGCAAAATCCGGTGGGGGTTAGAAGATGGGGCGAGGGCCCGAGTGGAGGGAGACTATGAAGGAATGCACAAGTGCGAGATCGATATTTAGAGAGAGGGGGCGAACACGTGCGCTGTTGCGCGCAGTGGCGGAGCCATGAAAAATAAATGAGCTAGGGGGCCAAGCATTGCTAATCCTTTACGAGGAGGGTCAATTCATGAACTTAAACCATTTTTAGCAGCAATTGTCTAATGATCACATTCATATTAGCCTCGATATATAGTGATGTTAGGGGGGAGGGGGCAGGGCCCTTACTGCCCCCTGTCTTCGCCATTGTGCACGCGTCTAAGAGATGAAGCAGAAGGCATGGATGATGAGAGGGGGACGTTGGATATATAATTAATGTGGGTGTATTAGCTATATATGTTAATCCTATATAGAGAGGTATAGATTGATCGATGTGGATGTGGGAAAGAGGGTGAGACCTCACTGGATATATCGATTGATTGGTTTGTGTGGAAAACTATGAAATACCTAGCTATATACACACATACATAGAGGAACATCGATCGTTGCGCATGCACGCGTGAGAGATAAAGAATGCCTGATATGATGGAGAGGGGGATGTGTGTGGGTGTGTGCCTTCATGGGAGACCGACTTGAAGAAAAAGATTGCATGCGTGTGATGGATAATGCCGACTGGTAGTGTGTGTGCATGCATGCACGAGAGAAAGTTAGTGGTACAATTATAAAGAGAAGACTACTGTGTGGGTGTAAAAGAATAGGTGAGGTCATAATCAATGTAAAGTTGAATTCAAATATTTGAATAATTGATCTTGATGTTTGAAACCCATGCATGCATGAGTATAACAGAGATCTGTGTGGTGTGGTTTGGAAACGAGCATGTTGTAATGTATACACATTGAACAAGGTCAGACTGATTTCAATTTGAGATACCGATGGCAGACATCATTTGGCCACGTCGCATCTATGCATGGACACACTATTCTAATTGGAGATGATGGGCGGATTTCGCATCACATATCTATATCTATACCCCTATATATATATTATATTGTGTGCGGGTAACTTTAACTTTGAAAGATGGTCGTTGGATGAGGCGAACCCGATGGTCCAAAGATGGCAAATTTGAGCACTACTGGCCGTTGGATATCATCTAGATTCCACCAGATTTTGCCACATGTATAATCTAGAAGACTCCATGGTTGAAGTTAAGCATAATGCACAAACATCAAAACACAAGCACTTCTTATTTGTTCTAGAATCTTCTGTATCAGAATTGCCCAAATGTTTTTCTACATGATTTGCCATTATTTGTTTTTACTTTATGTCTTACGACGCACAATTCCATGAATCTTAAAATAGATTAGCTTTCTTATAGAAACTAGACGATTTTGAATGAAATGAACTATAAGAATGAAACGAACATCTACATAATGCATATATGAATCAAAGCTTGCATGCTATAATGTGGTATTTATTCATAATTTGGTTGCCAAATCTCATGCGTGGAATGCACGTGTACCTTACTCTAGTCTAAATGGTGTTTGTGTGTGTGTTGTGCGTGCTAAGGTGCAAATTGTATTTTTTTGGGTACATGTTAAGCTTGTTCTTCCGAAATTTCAAGCCGCGCCTTGTTATGCCGAAAATTCAAGCTAGCATCTCTGTCTATCGTGCTGCAAAACTCCCGCCTCTTCAACCCGTGCCTTGTTAGCCCGAAATATTTAAGATATATCTTTGTCTCGTTGCGCTCCGACAACTCCCTCCATCTCAACCCGCGCCTTGCTATTCCAAAATTACAACGCACGCAAAAACTCCCACCTCCTATGAAATCCTGACACGCGAAATGCCCGTGGTACCCCTGAATAGAAAGAACCACCTCAAATCAGTGGGGGTACTTTCGTAACTTACCCCACATTCCGGACAAGCGCGTCTCTAAGCCATGGTTCCCCACTGCCATCCCATCCGCCCACCCATTCGTACACTGAGGCCGCGAAAACCCGCGACGAAACCCCACACCCTGCTCCGTCTGCCACCCAGCCGGAGCCTCTTCCCCAACGACGTTATCCACAGCAACACCTCGACGTCCCTCATCCACCGTACTAGATGAGGATCCATCATCAATCTCATCGTCCCGCCGGTTCAGCCTCCCCGTCCTCCACCTCCAAGGAGCTACCCCGATGTTCCCCTCGTCTTTCGTGCCACCTCCATTCCCACACCGCCATCTTCACCTGCACCACCGGAAGAGCATCATCATCACTGTTTCCTCGGATGAAGCTGCGGCCTAATCGGCGCCACCAAAGAGGTTGTACACTAATCGCCGCATTTTATTCTTGATTCGATCTCACGGTGCTGCCGGTGCTCGGTCCCGAGCCGACACAGCGCGGCTCCATCCACGGCGGCGTCGCCGACCACTTCCTCCATGGCATCGCTCCCTTGGCGGCGACGTCCGCATCAGTAGGAGCTGCTGCTGCTTTAGCTCTCGCTCTCGCTGCTTCTCTGCTCTTGCTCTCAGTCCCCTGCCTGGTCTACTCTTGCTATTGCTCTTGCTTGCGATGCTGCTCTCGCTCTTGCTCTTGCTTGTGATGCTGCTCCGATTTAGCTACACTTCA
>NC_041382.1:115961467-116014660 GCF_002162155.2 Triticum dicoccoides
ATGGGGGCGGTGGTCGCCGGCGGTGGCGGGGCGTTGGCGGGGCGGTGGCGTGGGGATCGCCGGAGAAAAAGCTCGACACAGGGGGGGCTAGAGGGATGGCAGGGGCGGCGGCGGACCGGTGGTGGGGAGTGTTTTCGGGGCGGGCGGGGTGGCGCACCGCCGGCCGCGGGCGGCGGGGGGCTGCTGTTTGGCCGGTGGTCGCTGGCGGCTCAGGGGGGTGGAGGTTGAAGATGAACCGCAGGCCCTTGATTTCGTATCCAACGGCTGCAAAATCGACTGACCAGAGATGAAAAAGTTAGTCGACCGACGTGTAGCCTCACCTTGCTAGTGCGTTCAGTTTCGACAGCAAAATTCAGTTTCGACAGCAAAATTCAGTTTCGACAGTTAAGTTCAGTTTCGATAGTTAAGTTCAGTTTCGACAGTTAAATTCAGTTTCGACAGTTAATTTCAGAGATGAGCGGCTAATGTATTTTACATCTAGCACTTTGTGGTTATGTATTTTACGTCATGTATTGGAGATGCTATTAGAATTCCACTCAGGTTAACATTGTTCGTTGTCTCTCTTGTCCTGCTTCAGCCTCAGCGTCGTACAACTCACCGGAGTTGCTCCAATGACGAAACCCTCCATCACAGTGGAGCAGTACCTCGGGCTCCATCTCCAGACGCCTAAGATCTTCCCCTCCTCCGACAGCCAAGTCAGCCGGAGCATCCTCACTGGCCAACCCAATCATGTTGAGATCGACATGGCTTTGCCAAAGAGGTTGTACACTTGTTGCATCTCTTTTTTACTCTACATGTTATATATATTGTCCACTGAGCACTCATAGTAACGGGAAATACGATTATTTTATCCTACTATATGACAAGCAGTGAGGTACCAGGCAACTTAGCTATCTGTGATGGACTCTCTTGAACGCCATCATTATTTATCTCTGCGCGTTTGAGCTGTGCGTTTGTCGATGGGCCTGGGAGTTGAGCTAGTATGGCAGTGGCCTGGGTCCAAAGTAATAGAAGTAGCACAAAAACATTTTTTTAGTGTAGGATTTTCCTTGCTCAAGCCTGCCTACTAGAATCGCCAGTGCTTGAAAGGAAAAGTGAATGAAAAACATCGGAATTGGAAAGTTTCCTATGGTACTACTTTTCATGAATTTGGTGCAAAGGAATGGAGCAAAGGAAAACTGTAGGATTTTTTCCTTTAGTGTCTCCTTGAAAGAAAAACCGTAGGAATTATAATTTCCACTTCTCCTCCTTTTCATATTCCTATTCATCAAGCACAAGACTAAGAGATAGTAGCATAATAGCATTATAACCGTACATTTTCTTGTGGTTTGACTTAATCTCACCATGCTTTTTTGCATCCTGTGATCTTCCAATTGTTGTGAATCAAACACCCAGATTGGCAGAAATCCTGTGTTTTTAAATTCTCTGTTTTGCACGTGCATTCCTATCCTATTCCTGTCTATTCCCTATCCCTGCATTGTTAGAATCCTCAAATTCAAACAAGCCCTTACTCAATTACTTCTGTTACAGATATGTGTCAAAGAAAACCTTGTGTGGTTTGTCCTGCTCCTGCGGCGTTGTGTTCCACCCCAGCTCAGCTGCTCCAATGACGGAAGGGTTCACCACAGCAGGGTCTACTCTCCAGACTGTCTTTCGCCGCCTCAGATCTTCTTCCCTGCCGCCGGCAGCCACGACAACTGCATTACCATCATCAACTCAGCAAATGACCTTGAGGACTACACGGGTCCGCAAGAGAGGTCGCACTCTTCGTGTCTACTTACATTATGCACCGCTTAATATGATGACATGCTACATTATTGTTGTGTTCACCTATTAGACTCTGAGTCAGGTCCTAACTAATGCAGAAACTTGAGTTTTTAAATGGTTGTGGGGTACATATTGGGGCAGCAATCAGTACTATATGTCTAGTATCTGGTTAATCTTCGGTGTCTACTATGAGTTTCATGTTGGGTGCAAACAAACATTAAAGGAGCCATTATCTGTATTTTTTAACTAAAGCTATTATCTGCCTGCTATCATTGGTTTTGGGTCTATCCACAGTTTGCTACCATCACTCTGGATTTGTGCATGCACTCCTTACATAATCTCACTATGTTTTATTCCTATGCATGCCAGTTATTGTACACAATGGAACTGATCATGTAGAGCAAAAGAGACAAGCCTTGCATGTCAATAAAATTTCATGCAGACGTCGTTCCATGGTGGGCGCAAAGGCAGCCCCCTCCACCCATTTCTGATCGTAATCAAGAGGAAGATAACTGTTATGAGGGGGATTCAGAAGGAGAAGACCACTCCTATTTACCCCATGAGGTCTTCGCTCTAACTTGGCATGCTGATGTTGGTAATATCATGCATATGGTGCCTTGCATTGCTTACTGTATACATTAAAGATGTCATCTGCTTAGTTTAGACATGCTTTGTGTCAATGCCATCTGTTTAGTTTCTTTATCGTATATGTGAATCATGCAATGCCATCTTGTCTAGCCAGGTATCATATATGTGAATTTTGCAATGCCACCCCGGTTAGCCAGTCATCTTATATGTGAATTATATCATGCCATCATTTTTTATTACGTGTTAAATTTGTCAACAATTTTAGTACATTCAATTACTCTTCCTGTGCATCAGCCATTCGACACGGTCATGGAAAAATCTAGAGTGGAAACAAGGTCTTCAGAGCAGACAATGCTATCTGACGAAGCACATGTCTTGCTGGTTACCGGTAGCTCCTCAGAGGAGGATTCAGAGACAGATGACCAATCATATCCCCCCCCCCCCCGAGGTGCATGCCCTAACTTGGCAGGGTTATGTTGCTCATATCGTGTGTATGGTATCTTGCATTGCTATGTCATTTGCTTAGTTTAGACATGCTTTGTGTGAATGCCACCTGTTTAGTGTCTAATTACCATACATGTGAATTATGCAATGCCATCTTGTTACAAGACATTATATATGTGAATTATGCAATGTTATCTTGTTGCAAGGCACTATGTATGTGAATTATGCAATGCCATGCTGTTTAGGCAGCGTCATATATGTGAATTATATCATGCCGTCATTTTTTTGTATTTCTCATTGCTTTTGTCGACAATGTTTGTATATTCAACTGCTCTTCCTGTGCATCAGCCATTTGAATTGGTGATGGAGAAATCTGGAGTGAAAACAAGGTCTTCAGAGCAGACAATGCTACCTGCTGAAGCAGATATCTTGCTGGTTACAAATAGCTCTTCAGAGGAGGATTCAGAGGCAGATGACCAGTCCTATTATCCCCCTGAGGTGTATGCTCAAACTTGGCAGGGTTATATTACTCATATAATGCATATGTTGTATTGCAATGCTTAGTTTTTACATCATGTACACAATATTGAATGCCATCTCCTTAGTTGACACATCATATATGCGATTGCCCTCTGCTCACTTCATTAGTATATAAATCATATATTTGAATTATGTTATGACATGATGTTTATATAGACAGGATGTATCTGAATTATGGCATGCAATCCATTTTCTAAAGACATAATATAGTTATATCATCTCATCCTGTTTACACAGTCATCATATTTTAAATTATGTCATTCTATCCATGAATTATATCATGCCATCATGTTTCCATCGACGGCATGTTTGTGATTTATGGCATGCCAACCACTTTAATAGACACATCATATAGTTATATCATGTCATCCTGTTTACATAGTCATCATATTTTGAAGTATGTCATTCTATCCTGTTTAGTTAGCCATCATACATGTGAAATTGTGTCATGCTATCCTGTTTAATTAGCCATCATATATGTGTAATTATGTCCTGCTATTCTATTTGCTTAGACAACATAAATGTGAATTATTTCATGCCCTGTTTCTTCCCTACTATCCATTGCACATGTCTATCTTACTATGTCTGTACATTCAATTACTTTTCTTGTTTATCAGCCATTTCAATTGGAGGGAGTGATGGCAGTATCTGTGGGAGTAAAAACACGGTCTTCAGAAAAGATTGTGCTACCCGTCGATGCAGATAGAACCATGGTTGTACTTTCCCAAGAACCAGCCCCACCACACATAACCCACACTCATGCAGATTGTACCCCTACCCAGTTGGACAGAGAACCAGCTACACCCCTTCTAACCCTAACCCCAGCAGATAGACACCTAGTTCCCATTGACACAACACCGTCTCCACCACAAAGCACCCAAACACGAGCAGTTAGTAAGGCAACTGTAGTGCCCAAATCACGAGGAGTACCACTCCGAACCCGAAGTCAACGCTTAAAGCAGAAGAAGAATTGTTCTCAGGTCAGGTTTCATAGCTATGGTTCATACTACTTTGCTCTTGCGTCACTGTATTTACTGATACCAACTAATTTCAAATTTGAAGGATGCAATTGAAACTCCAATGGCGCAACAGGTATGTTTTAAACCTGTTTCTTCAACGTGTTTGGTTGTTTGCTGTTGTAACTTGCTCTATGTTGATTTCAGTTTCAATTGAATAAACAGTTATGTTCTCATGCCATGCACATTACAAGTGTTGTTATTGCTGTGTAGTTTCCCACACTTATATTCAGTCTATGCTGCTTTGTCTTAAATAGATATGATTCGAACTGTATCTATCTTGATTTGGCAACATAAACTAGAATGATATAGACCATACAGTGACCATACTACATAGATATATGTTTGTTTCATGCTGTTATCCTGTCCACCTTACTACTGAACTGGTTTACCAAAATGAGTTTCATATACTACATTGTAAACCTCAGATGTGTTTGTTTGCTTCTCTTTTAGAACGCGGATAAAATATTGGAGAAGAGTACCCTGTTATGCAATGGTAAAGGAAGTAATGCAGATAAGGTTCAAGATAGTGAGACATCCCTGTTGGTCTCCAAGAAAGCTGATAAAAACTATATTGAAGACACTGAGACAACCCCAAAGTCCTGTTTTGATGTAGTGTTCGAGTTATAGGCTACCACTGCTGGCACCAGCTCTTCGAACTCGTTACCTGAATCGGTTTGGCTTCTTGAGTCTCAACTTCAAGTTGAAAGACATCGATCAGATGTTATGCGACAGGAAGCCAAAGGACTAAGGAAGTCCCTGCAGAATTCAGATGCATACCTTCTGGTGCAACAGCAAGCGCTGGAGGACTTAAGCGCCAAACAAGAGAAAGTTAATAAGCTTGTTAAGCATCTTGCCAGCATTATGGGTACCCAGGATATTGTTTCTTGAGCTCTTCTGAAGTGGTTTCAGTTCTGGACTTATTTTGCTGCGGCGTTTATATGCTGATGTGTTCCCTATATTTGCACTGGTGGCGAACTTTGATGCCAAGTGGATGTAATATGTGTAATAGCCGTGATAGCCTAGTGTAATTAGCTTGCTTACTTATTTCCTTGTTGTCTTGTTTATTTGTTTGCTTGTAGTCGGTGTAGTTCTTTTTCTGCGGTTTTCTAGTGGCTGCAATAACCTATTTTTTAAAACTAGGCCACAATAACCATGGGCTAATATTTACTATAGTGACACTAGGCCTCCTACGGGCCGTAGAAATAGTGGGCCTTCTACGGGCCGTAGAAACAATGGGCCTTCTACGGGCCGTAGAAACGATGGACCTTCTACGGGCCTTAGAAACAATGGGCCTTCTACGGGTCTTATCATCAATGGGCCTTATACGGGTCGTATGATCGATTGGCCAAACATGGCCAAATAGCCCACATTTTGGCCGTAAACGGGCTAGAGTTGGAATGGTCTGTTCATGGGCTGACCATAATGGGCCATCGTTAATAGGCCGTATTGGATGACGCTATGAAAACGGCCCAACGTATTAACGGACCACAAACGGGCCGACTGTAACCACGGGCTGAACTTGGCCCACAAGCAGAAAATGACAGTAACGGGCCGTAAGTAAAAGAATGCTAGAAAATAGCCCAAGAATAAATGGGCTCTGAGAAGGCCGAAAGATAACATGGGCTGGAAACGGCCCAACAGAATAACGGGACGTTAATGGGTATAAAGTGATACACTGTTCTTTACGGGCCAGTTTCACCACGGGTCATTAATGGGTGTAAAGTGATACACTGTTCATTACGGGCCAGTTTCACCACGGGCCATTAATAGGCCAAGAGTTACATAGGGCCTCATATGGGCCGAAAGACGTCATGGGCCATACATGGGCCAGAAGTGAAAACGGGCTGGAATCATATTGGATGGCCCAGATGACGCTACTGGGCCTAATTCGAATAGGGCGTAACGGGCCTTGGGTTAGCGGGCTGTAAATGGGCTATATGCGAACAAGCCGTTAATAGGCTTTCCATGGGCCGGCCCGCCACCTTTTGACCAAGTCAAACGGGCCGGCCTTTTCACAGGAATGGGCCTCTGTTGGGTCATGCCACGTGTCGACATATCATAGGCACCTTCTGTCCAATTAGTGGATGACATCTGTCACAGCGATGAGCCGGCACGTGTTTCCCCCAGCCAATGATGATTTTACACGTGGAAAATCCCCATTGGTCGGGGCTGTTAACGGGTTATCGGATCCAAAACCCGACCCGATAGCTTAATGACGTTCCGTTATGGTGGATGCCACGTGTCGGTCACCCTTGATGAAAGCACTTCTGTGACGCGCGATTTATCATCATGGAAGTGGACACTTCCGTGATGATAATTTTGGTAATGTCATGGAACACTTCTATGACATCACAGGTATGACTATCTTGATTCTGTCATAAATTTGTCATGGATGTACATGCATGACAGAAAATGTGACCTACTATGACAAACACGTATCATCACGGAAGTGTATTTTTTAGTGATATCTCAAAGCAATCATCAAGCATCAAACTTCTCTTAGTATTCAATACACTCATAAGAAAGTTTTTACTAGTCTTGAATACCTAGCATATTAAGATTAAGTACATCACCATGCTGTTCGAGACTCTCAAAATAATCTAAGTGAAGCATGAGATAATAATAGTTTCTATAAAACAAAACCACCACCGTGCTCTAAAAGATATAAGTGAAGCACTTGAGCAATAACACACTACTCCGAAAGATGTAAGTGAAGATCAATGAGTAGTCGAATAATTATGCAACTATGTGAAGACTCTCTAACATTTAAGAATTTCAGATCTTGGTATTTTATTCAAACAGCAAGCAAAGCAAAATAAAATGACATTCTAAGAATGGCAAACATCATGTGAAGAAGCAAAAACTTAGGATCAACTGAAACTAACTGATAGTTGTTGAAGAAGAAAGGTGGGATGCCAACCCGGGCATCCCCAAGCTTAGACGCTTGAGACTTATTGAAATATTATCTTGGGATGCCTTGGGCATCCCCAATATTGAGCTTTTGTATCTCCTTAATTCCTCTCATATCACGGTCTCCCTAAATCGCAAAAGCTTCATCCACACAAAACTCAACAAGGACTCGTGAGATAAGTTAGTATAAACCATTGCAAAAACCTTATCATACTCTACTATAGCAAATCACTAAAATTATTATTCAACATTGCATACTAAATTCCTCTGTATATTTAATAGTCCTATCCTCAAATAGAATCATTAAAGAAGCAAACATATGCAAACAATGCAAACATGACAGCAATCTGCCTAAATAGGACAGTCTGTAAAGAATGCAGCAACATCCATACTTCCCTAGCTCCAACAATTATGAAAGAAAATTCCCACTGTATTAAATTTATCAGATCTTAATATGCAAAAAATTTCAACATTTTATCACATTCTGACTTTTCTAGGGAATTATTGCAACAGCGGTAAACTTTGTGTTTTCAAACAGCAACATGTGGACTTCTAAAATAGGCATAGTAAAGGCTATCAATGCCACTTTTATTGAAATAAAAGATGCAAAACATTGTTCTAAATAACAGCAAGAAAATCCTAACAAAATAAATTGACGCTCCAAGCAAAACACATATCATGTGGCAAATAAAAATATAGCTCAAAGTAAAGTTACTGATGAACGAAGACGAAAGAGGGGATGCCTTCCGGGGCATCCCCAAGCTTAGGCTCTTGGTTGTCCTTGAATATTACCTTGGGGTGCCTTGGGCATCCCCAAGATTAGGCTCTTGCCACTCCTTATTCCATAGTCCATCGAATCTTCACCCAAAACTTGAAAACTTCACAACACAAAACTTAACAGAAAACTCATAAGCTCCGTTAGTATAAGAAAGAAAATCACCATCATAAGGTACTGTAATGAACTCATTCTTGATTTATGTTGGTGTCAAACCTACTATATTCCAACTTCTCTATGGTTTATAAACTCTTTTACTAGCCATAGATTCATCAAAATAAGCAAACAACACATAGAAAACAGAATCTGTCAAAAACAGAACAGACTGTAGTAATCTGTAGGTTTCGACCACTTCTGGAGCTCATAAAATTCGAAAATAAATTTCTGGACCTGAGTAGTTTATATATTAATCATCTGCAAAAAGAATAAACTAAATATCACTCTCCAATAAAAAATGGCAGTAATTCTCGTGAGCGCTAAAGTTTCTGTTTTTTACAGCATGATCATAAAGACTTCACCCAAGTCTTCCCAAAGGTTCTACTTGGCACAAACACTAATTAAAACATAAAACCACATCTAAACAGAGGCTATATGAATTATATATTACTAGCAAATATGCCCGTGCGTTGCAACGGGAGAAAGAATATCGCGGCACAATGACACCCTTTCAGTGCAAGGCTTGAGGATCGGGTTATAGAAATATGGTAGGCATAAAGGAAAATTTTGAACATACGAGAGAATGAAATAAGTACTTTGAAAAGTCCATTCAAAAAATAATAAATTTGAAGGCCTAATTTCCTAATAACGTTCACGTTGTTGTCATTTTTAGTCTAAAGTTGCTTCTAAGCTACATGTTCTAACTCCTAAACAAATTGACATGGGATGACATACCAATGACCACGGCAAGGTGATGCCGAAATTGCCAACATCTGGTTCATGTCCACATGTGGTATGGATCATGTGATGCAACCAATAACAACAATAGGAAAAAGGAACAATGTCTAAGAGATTGGCGACATCTAGGTGAAGATATGGGTGCTAAAAAAACCATCACCGAGCGTGACATAGGATTGTAGTAGTTGATGTAGATTAAATGGCAAAATTTGTCCTTCAAGGTGCACTCTTCAAGATTTTCTTCATTTGAATAGATTTTCCTTGCCGATGCAATCCTGATGGCGTGTGGATTAGAACGAGGAAGCTCTCATGTGTTGCTGATGATAACAGTGGCTAAATGCTCTGAGATGACGACGGCGGCATCAGGTTCCTGTGACGGCTGAGGGGGATTGCTATATGCTTGAGAAAGAAGTATAGGAGGAGTACAGGGAAAGGCATGCTTACTGTTGTATTGTATTTTGGGAGGAGATTACGATGGGCTATCTGTGTTCATGTATTACATGACAAAAGATTGTAGCCCCATATTGTATACTGTAATGGAACTTTGCAATGTACCAGCGAGCGTCCAACGATCGATTGATCACACGTGGAGGCCCTAGTGCAATGGTGCACTCAGACGACCGTTGAGCTGTTTGGCCGAGTCTTCGTCAATGATCACGTCCGTTCCTATCCGGCGCGTACGTCGCTGTGTAGCAACCTAGCTAGTGCATGCCCTCCTATGCGTCTGTCGACAGTATAGGCCAGCCCAGTCTGTTTTTTTTTCACCCTATTTTGGAAGGTTCTAGAATGCTTGCATGAACCGATTTTCTTCTTATTTTTCTTTGTTATTTATTCTGATTTCTCATTCTTTCTATTTCTTGTTTTCCCCTTTCCCCATTTTTTCATTTTCACATTTTGCTCCATTTACGTATTTTTCATATTCTTCTTTCAAGTTCATTATTTATTTATTTTTAGTTTTTTATTTTAATTTTTTCCGAACATCATTTTTCAATTCAAGAACTTTTTTCGGATTTAAAATCGTGAACATATTTTAAATTAATGACTATTTTTTATATAACCATGAACATTTTAAAATTCGCAAACATTTTTTCAATTATTGTGAACATTTTTTTAAACTTCTGAACATTGTTATGAACCGCCGGACATTTTTTGAGTCAATGAAGATTTTTTGAATGGATGCAATTTTTATAAAACTTGTGAAAATTTTGTTTAAATCGATGAATATTCTTAGAATAGCTGAACAATTTTTGAAATACTTAACATTTTCTGAAATTTATAAATATTGTTTGGTTTGATGAATTTTTTTGAAATGCATGAACCTTTTTTAATTCACAATGATTTTATTTTGTGAACATTGTTTTAAAAATTCATGAACATGCTTTGAATTCGCGAAATTTTGGTTCAAATTCACAAACATTTTTTCATTATCATAATTTTTTTAATCCATGATCATTTTTCTACAACAATCTCTAAAATTCACATTTTCTTTGGAAATTTTGATTTTTGTCTAAATTGTTTTAAAGATGAAAAAAAACCCAGAAAAAGCCTAAGAAAGGAAAAAATGGGGGGCTTATCTCCTCGCTTATGGGCTGGCCCAATAGGGCGCACGGGCGGGACAGACTCAATAGAGTGGTGTTCCTTATCTTGGATAATTATTGTGTTGTAGATCAGTTGGCTGTGGTGGTGAGGCTCTATCCAGTAGACCAAGGTTCGATTGCTGCTGCATAATTTTTTTTCAAGCTTGAACGGACTAAAACTGACTAAGGACGTACGGAAAAGAAATTATTGGACGAAAAATGTGGAGAAACAATCCGTCTTTTAATATTAGGTAGAGACTAAACAGGAACAAAAATTAAGGAACTAAAATAAAATTGGGTTGCCTCCCAACAAGCGCTATCGTTTAACGCCCCTAGCTAGGCATGATGATTTCAATGATGCTCACATAAAAGATAAGAATTGAAACATAAAGAGAGCATAATGAAGAATATGACTAGAACATTTAAGTCTAACCCACTTCCTATGCATAGGGATTTTGTGAGTAGACAACTTGTGGGAACAAGAATCAACTTGCATAGGAAGGCAAAACAAGCATAACTTTGAAACTTTAAGCACATAGAGAGGAAACTTGATATTATTGCAATTCCTACAAGCATATGTTCCTCCCTCATAATAATTTTCAGTAGCATCATGAATGAATTCAACAATATAACTATCACATAAAGCATTCTTTTCATGATCTACAAGCATATACTTTCTCTCCACATAAGTAAATTTCTTCTCATGAATAGTACTGGGAGCAAACTCAACAAAATAACTATCATGTGAGGCATAATCCAATTGAAAGTTAAAATCATGATGACAATTTTCATGGATATCATTATTCTTTATAGCATACAAGTCATCACAATAATCATCATAGATAGCGGGCATGCTCTCATCATAATAAATTTACACATCAAAACTTGGGGGACTAAAAATATCATATTCATCAAACGTAGCTTCCCCAAGCTTGTGGCTTTGCATATCATTAGCATCATGGATATTCAAGGAATTCATACTAACAACATTGCAATCATGCTCATCATTCAAATATTTAGTGCCAAACATTCTAATGCATTCTTCTTCTAGCACTTGAGCACAATTTTCCTTTCCATCATACTCATGAAAGATATTAAAAAGATGAAGCGTATGAGGCAAACTTAATTCCATTTTTTGCAATTTTCTTTTATAAACTAAACTAGTGATAAAACAAGAAACCAAAAGACTTGATTGCAAGATCTAAAGATATACCTTCAAGCACTCACCTCCCCCGCAATGGCGCCAGAAAAGAGCTTGATGTCTACTACACAACCTTCTTCTTGTAGATGTTGTTGGGCCTCCAAGTGCAGAGGTTTGTAGGATAGTAGCAAATTTCCCTCAAGTGGATGACCTAAGGTTTATCAATCCGTAGGAGGCGTAGGATGCAGATGGTCTCTCTCAAGCAACCCTGCAACCAAATAACAAAGAGTCTCTTGTGTCCCCAACACACCCAATACAATGGTAAATTGTATAGGTGCACTAGTTCGGCGAAGAGATGGTGATACAAGTGGTATATGGATGGTAGATAATGGTTTTTGTAATCTGAAAATATAAAAAACAGCAAGGTAACTAATGATAAAAGTGAGCGCAAACGGTATTGCAATGTGTTGAAACAAGGCCTAGGGTTCATACTTTCACTAGTGAAAGTCCTCTCAACAATAATAACATAATTGGATCATATAACTATCCCTCAACATGCAACAAAGAGTCACTCCAAAGTCACTAATAGCGGAGAACGAACGAAGAGATTATGGTAGGGTACGAAACCACCTCAAAGTTATTCTTTCCAATCAATCCGTTGGGCTATTCCTATAAGTGTCACAAAAAGCCCTAGAGTTCATACTAGAATAACACCTTAAGACACAAATCAACAAAAACACTAATGTCACCTGGATACTCCAATGTCACCTCAAGTATCCGTGGGTATGATTATACGATATGCATCACACAATCTCAGATTCATCTATTCAACCAACACATAGAACCTCAAAGAGTGCCCCAAAGTTCCTACCGGAGAATCACAATGAAAACATGTGCCGACCCCTATGCATAGGTTCATGGGCGGAACCCGCAAGTTGATCACCAAAACATACATCAAGTGAATCACGTGATATCCCATTGTCACCACAGATACGCACGGCAAGACATACATCAAGTGTTCTCAAATCTTTAAAGACTAAATCCGATAACTTAACTTCAAAGGGGAAACTCAATCCATTACAAGAGAGTAGAGGGGGAAGAAAACATTGTAGGATCCAAATATAATAGCAAAGCTCGCGATACATCAAGATCATACCACCTCAGATGTTGCTCTGCTTAATGCTTGTCACTAGGGCCCAAGTGCCATGATTTCAGATCTAAACCTATTATGTTTTCATGAATATATGTGAGCTCTTGATCCGATCTTGCAAGTCTCAACCTACTATGTGTTATGATCCGGCAACCCCGTAGTGACAATAATCGGGACCACTCCCGGTGATGACCGTAGTTTGAGGAGTTCATGTATTCACTATGTGTTAATGCTTTGGTCCGATACTCTATTAAAAGGAGGCCTTAATATCCCTTAGTTTCCGCTAGGACCCCGCTGCCACGGGAGGGTAGGACAAAAGATGTCATGCAAGTTCTTTTCCATAAGCATGTATGACTATATTCGGAATACATGCCTACATTACATTGATGAATTGGAGCTAGTTCTGTGTCACCCTATGTTATGACTATTACATGATGAACCACATCCGGCATAATTCTCCATCACTGATCCATTGCCTACGAGCTTTCCATATGTTGTTCTTCGCTTATTTACTTTTCTGTTGCTATTATTATCATCACTATAAAGCACCAACAATATTACTTTTGCTACCGTTACCTTTTGCTATCATTACCACTACTACCATATTACTTTGCTAATAAACACTTGCTGCAGATATTAAGTTTCCAGGTGTGGTTGAATTGACAACTCAACTACTAATACTTGAGAATATTCTTTGGCTCCCCTTATGTCGAATCAATAAATTTGGGTTGAATACTCTACCCTTGAAAACTGTTGCGATCCCCTATACTTGTGGGTTATCATACTTCCCCTGTCCATACTTCCGTTTGCGGTTCTCTATCTGCTGCTGCTTGCCTTTAATCATGAGGGCCCTGTCTACCAACTCCTGGTAGTTGGTGAATGTTGCCACCATCAACTTCATAGTTAGCTCACCATTCAGTCCCTCAAGAAACTTCTCCTGCTTCGTGGCATCTCTGGCCACATCATCCGGGGCGTAGCGTGCTAACTTGCTGAACTCATCCATGTACTGCGCCACAGTATGATTTCCCTGGCGTAAGTTGCGGAACTCATGCTTCTTCATACTCATGGCTCCAGCTGAGACACGTGTAGTGCGGAAGGCCTGTTGAAACCGATCCCAAGTAACGTTGGCCACGGGGAAAGTGGTGGTGTAGTTCTCCCACCATGAGGCTGCGGGTCCATCAAATTGATGTGCGGCAAAGCGCACCTTCTCACATCAGTGCAACCTGCGGTGGTCAGCTCCCTTCCAATCTTGCGGAGCCAGTCATCAGCAACAATCGGCTTGGTGCTGCTAGAGAACACCGGCGGATTCAACCTTAGGAAATGGGCTAGGTTGTCAACTAGGGGTGGTGGTGGTGGGTTGTTGTTGTTGTTGCCTTGGTTCTGGACAAGCAACTGCATCAAGGCATTCTGCTGTTGTATCAACTGAGTGAGCTCCGGTGGGAAAACGAATCCGGGGTCACATCTCGGAGGCATCTGATAGGTTAGAGGGGTGAGAACATAATAGAATAAGGTCTAAAGAGATATTTCACTACCCATATGCACATGAGACAAACATATCAATACACACCAGTCAATTCAAACAAGATTCATACAATTGACCCAAGCTACTATTACAAGATCTCGCAATGATTTCTAACTACTTGGAAGAATACTAATAGTAATATGGTGGTCGACTAGAAATTTTGATCAGTGGAAGACTCCGTAATATCTGCTCCAGCTTTGTCTTCATAATCATCACTGTCTTCATCATCGCTGTCGTGGTCTGTGTCGGTGTCGTCTAGTGTGATGTAGTCTTCAGAATGAATGTTCACTTCAAGTCCAGGCTTCACCATGGATATTCCCAGCTTCCTCTTCAGGTCTTCATTCTGCTCCAGTAGTACAACAATTTCTTCCTCATATCCATCATGAGTAGCCTTGAGTTCTTCTTCTAGCTCCATATTCCGGGTCATCACCTTCTTGGTATCTATCATGTTAGCGCACATCTGGTTCTCGTAACAACGAATGTGCTGGTTCAACTCCTGTATGTAGGATGCAATAGATTTATCCTTCCTGGTGCAAATCATCTCCCATTGCTCATCTTGGCGTCCACATATCTGGTAGGTGGTGTCCTTGAGATCCTTGTTGTACACCTTGCCTATGCATCGAATGGCGATGTGGGCGGCCATGCTCTTTCCCCAACTCCAAGTTGGCGCATCAAAGGAAAACTCGATGGGCTCGGTAATTGGTGCAAAAGTCCTTCCTGGAACATGAACTTGAATTGTCCAGCGCTCCTTTTCTGATAAAGTGGCGGTGAAGGTTCTGGTGAAGCTTGGTATGCCAATGTTCAGGTACCTAGTGACTTCCTTCAAGTGTCGTCCCAGATGGGTGTCGTCATCCAGTTGAGTGAACTTGTTCCTTGGGTCCATCATCTATAGAGTAGAAATGGAGAAGAGTTAGAAATTAGTAGAGAAGAGTATCATGTGGCTTTACCTAGTGGTCGCATCCTACAGTCAGCGTGGGCTCTGATACCATCTTGTAGTGACCCGATCCTAATGGACCATAGTCTCTGTGCTTAAGTGTCATCCCTGGATCGGTATTGCTGACACACACAGTACTCGAGGATTTATAACAGAGTTCAATCACACACTTATTACATCGAGTGTCTCAAAAAGAGTACTTATTACAATAATATAGCTTAAGTCCATCTAAATAACTGGCGGAAGCATCAAAGATAAATGAGTCCATCCAACTCCACGACAATACTGAGTGCATGACAACGACCTATCGCACCTTACTCTTCGTCTGAAAATTTTGCAACATGATACGTTGCAGCCGTGTAGGTCAGAACATGGAATAGGCTGACAACATCACACTATAGAGAATAATGATGGAATAAAAACTATCACTACATACATATTTGGCTGTTGGAGGCTCTAATTTTAATATTTTCATAAAGCTAATTTTTCCCTACAACAAAAGGAATAGATTTTATTTAACTACCAAGTTTATGCCATTATTGAGAAAATTCCCCCAACTCAACTCCCAAAAGGATATTAATAACCCAACAAATTCATTAAGTAAAGTGATGAGATCAAATCAATAATTCAAATACCAGATACTCAAGATGTCCATAACCGGGGACACGGCAAATCATGATTTGTTTGTACACTCTGCAGAGGTTTGCGCACTTTCCCCCACAAGAATTGACCGCATCCATGATCGGAAGACCGAGACATAGTCTTTTTGAAGCATTAACTCTTTACTCTGGCTAGACAGCACCACCTACTTTCCCCTACATTTGCTAGCCTACCACTAAAAGAGGTCACACAACTTACTCAACTATTCCAGAGCCCATAATGGCTTGTGGCTGCACACAGAAGTTTCTAGCATGAATAATATTATGATCCCTTTGAGCCTGGGTGGCATTCCATAGGATGATCACATGGGTACTCTGGCATATCCTAGGGCAACACTGGATTGCTCCAGGTGCCCGCAACCAATCCCCCCAGATGTGTATTAAAGTAGCCAACTTAAGTTTCCCTTAGTTATTACTCTCGCAACTTTCATGAATCACACATACCAATCCCCGTCTACGAGCATAGCAAATCAATATGAGCATAACGTATACTCCCGGGGTTTGATAAAAGGATAATAGGTTCCTACCTCATCAACTAATTAACAACAACCACATGTTCCCAATCCTACTCATGCAATGATTGAGGGTTGAAACTAATGCATAAAAACTGGGTTATAAAGGGATATGATCAAAGTGTAACATGCCTTGCTGGCGATCGGAAAACCATAGAGATTCGTAGTAGCAGGCTTCGCACTCCGGATACTCTATCATAAAAAACAATAGCATACATAAGCACTCAAGCATAAGATGCAAAAAACCAGATAAAAGATCTAAATAGAAAGTGCAAGTGAAGAGCTTCGATTTGCAAAAAGAATCAATCAAATCGGAGATATGAAAATCAAGATACAATCAAAAGAAGTTCAAATTCAAATCTGTTTGAAACCAAAATTTCAACTTTCAAAAACATGTTTAAGTTGATTATCTGAACAGAGGGGATCGTAACGAAGAATTTGGCGTTGGTTTCGTTGGATTTGGATAAACGAGCAAAAAGTTGAGAGGGTTTAAAGATTAGGGACTAAACTACAAAGAAAATAATTACATATGGGTCCCTGACCAAAAACTAACAGAAAAAATAAAAATCTAACGAACTAACGTTCGCTATAGGAACCTAACGAACGAGAACCATTCGCTACCGAAGACTAACGGATGAACGTTCGCTAAATAAACTAACTAAAAAAATAAACCGGTCTAAAAGAAAAACCAAAAAAACTGGATCGGGGTTTGGTTTATACCGGTCCACGGCGGCTCGGGCGGTTCGGCGGCGGGTCGTCGGCGGTCTTCGGCGAGGCGATGCGGGACAGTAGCAACAGCGGGCGGCAGCTACGGCGGTGCGTGGCTCGGCATGCGGTGGGAGGCGGCGCGGCTTGAGGAGAGAGGGGGCGGCGGCCTCACCTTTTAAAGGCGAAGGGGGGTGCTGGCTTGGGAGAGGGGACGGCGGGAGGCGGTGGCGGCGTCGGACTCTAGGAGGTGTCCGGCTCGGGCGCGGGACGGACAAGGCGGCGGCGCTGCTGAGCCGTCTGGGCTTCGGCTCAGTCGGTCCGAAGAAAACTTTTTTTAAATAACGTCGCGAAGAGAAAAAAATCTGAATAAAATAAAATAAAATTCCTGAAACAAGTTTCACCATCCCCTCCTAATATGACAATGTGAACATTTTTCTGGACGAAATGCAATTTAGAAAAATGCAACTTTTTCCCTAATTTAAATAAAATGCAACCGAATAAAATTGCAAATAAAATTCAAATAAATATATTTTTATTCAAAATTAAATTTCCAATATTTCCTAGCTGTTTTGAAGAAGTCATATTATCTTCTCTCATTATTTATTTATTTGAAATAATTGGAAAAACAATTTCGAATAAAACCACTTTGATCCAATTTGCCAATTTTGAAAAATTCAAAAATGGATTTTTGTGAAAACCTCCAACTTTCTCAATTGGTCCTTGAGTTGCTAAAGGTTCCTAGGATCAAAATCCCAAATAAAACAAATTCAAAAAAGTGCACAAATTATGGATGCATATGATGACCTAATGAATAACATCCAAATTGAAAATTGGGATGTTACACTGGGCGTCGATTAAGGGGGAAATAACAGTCTGAGTAAAAGCCAACGGCTCTCCCACCCAAGTCAAAACAAGGTTGCAGACTGCTAAAGTGAACAGATAGGTCTTGCATAGGTGTTTAGTGTTCTCAAGGGCGCAAGGGCAAAGCTAGCAGATGATGTCATGCGGCCAGCCACGCGTGGCGAGTCGATCAGCTATTAGGATCCTGTTGTGGAGGGCCAGCTAGGAGAAAAGCTTGCACTTTGGCTCCGCGTGCTCCTTCCAGACTTTATCGCTTGAGAACCCCTGGTAAGAGCCGATGAATTGTGCCCAGTAGGCCGAGCCAGCCGAATATTCCGTGTTGGGGTTCCAGTTCTAACAGATGGCATCCGGAGTGAGAGGGTCGAGGAAGGTCAAGGGTAACGGTAGAAGACAACTCAATGAATTCCCATAGTTGGTCTAGTGTATTCATCTTGGCTACAACACGGATCCATGCATCATTTTGGAGCTCATCATGCATAGATATGTTCTTTCTAGTTGCAATTTGCAAACAACCCAGGGCATTGCTGACGTAGTGCCCCCTTTCCCGACCAGTTGTCGTGCCAGAAAGAGGCCTTATGCCCGTCCCCAATAGTGATTGTCGTGGATGTTGGGGAACATAGTAATAATTCAAAAAAATTCCTACGTGCCACCAAGATCAATCTAGGAGAAGCTAGCAACAAGAGAGAGGGAGTGCATCTTCATACCCTTGAAGATTTCTAAGAGGAAGCATTACAAGAATGCGGTTGATGGAGTCGTACTCGCGTCGAATCAAATCATGAAAGATCCGATCCAAGCACCGAACGGATGGCGCCTCCACGTTCAACACACATACAACCCGGGGACGTCTCCTCCTTCTTGATCCAGCAAGGGAAGAGGAGAAGTTGAGGGAGAACTCCGGAAACACGACGGCGTGGTGGTGGAGCTTGTGGTTCTCCGGTAGAGCTTCTCTACGCTCAACGGAGGAGGAGTTGGAGGGGGAGGACTGCGCCACGGGCACGGGGTGCAGCTCCCTTGCATCTCCCCACTATATATAGGGGTGGAGGGTGTCGGTGTCAAAACCGGCCGATCTCGGGTAGGGGGTCCCGAACTATGTGTCTGAGGATCGAAGGTAACAGGAGGCGGGGGACACGATGTTTACCCAGGTTTGGGCCCTCTTAATAAAGGTAATACCCTACTTCCTGCTTGATTGACTATGATGAGTATAGGGGTTACAAGAGTTGATCTACCTCGAGATCGTAATGACTAAACCCTAGATGTCTAGCCTGTATGAATTCTGATGATCTCCATGGACTAAACCCTCCGGTTTATATAGACACCGGAGGGGGCTAGGTTTATACAAAGTCAGTTTACAGAGAAAGGAAGTTTCATATCCGGACGCCAAGCTTGCCATCCACACAAAGGAGAGTCCCATCTGGACACGGGGGGAGGCCTTGAAAATCGTATCTTCACAGCCCATTAGTCCGGCCCATATCACATAGCCCGGATTCTCGGGGACCCCCTAATCCAGGACTCCCTCGGTAGCCCCCGAACAAGGCTTCAATGACGACGTGTCCGGTGCGCAGATTGTCTTCGGCATTGCAAGGCGGGTTCCTCCTCCGAATACTCCAAAACAATTTTAACAAAAGAATTGTATTCGGCAAAGGTGGTCGAGGGGGCTGGTTTCTTTCCCTCCAAGTCCATTGGGGCGTTGGCAAAGGTCGGAGGAAAGAAATCCCATCATTTCCCTTCCCCACCGATTGTTATCCCCCTTTTTAGGGATCTTGATCTTATCCCTTCGGGATATGATCTTATTCCTTCTAAGGGGGGATCTTGGTGTGCCTTGACCAAGGGTGTGGGGACTTTCCCCCAGTACCCACGTTCATGTGGGTCCCCCATGCAGGTGGGCCCCACTCTGGAACCTTCTAGAACCTTCTTGGTACGATACCGAAAAATCCCGAACATTTTCCGGGGCCAAAATAGGACTTCCCATATATAAATATTTACCTACGGACCATTCCGGAACTCCTCATGATGTCCAATATCTCATACGAGACTCCAAACAACTTTCGGTAACCACATACAATTCCCATTACAACTCTAGCGTCACCGAACCTTAAGTGTGTAGACTCTACGGGTTCGGGAACCATGCAGACATGACCGAGATGCCTCTCCTACCAATAACCAATAGCGGGATCTGGATACCCATATTGGCTCCCACATGCTCCACGATGATCTCATCGGATGAACCACGATATCGGGGATTCAATCAATCCCGTATACAATTCCCTTTGTCCATCGGTATGTTACCTGCCCGAGATTCGATCATCGGTATCCCCATACCTCGTGCAATCTCGTTACCGGCAAGTCTCTTTACTCGTGCTGTAACACATGATCCTATGACTAACTCCTTAGTCACATTGAGCTCATTATGATGATGCATTACCGAGTGGGCCTAAAGATACCTCTCCGTCATTCGGAGTGACAAATCCTAGTCTCGATTCATGCCAACCCAACATACACTTTCGGAGATGCCTGTAGTGCACCTTTATAGTCACCTAGTTACGTTGTGATGTTTGATACAACCAAAGAATTCCTATGGTATCCGGGAGTTGCACAATCTCATGGTCTAAGGAAATGATACTTGACATTAGAAAAGCTCTAGCAAACGAAGTACACGATCTTGTGATATGCTTAGGATTGGGTCTTGTCCATCACATCATTCTCCTAATGATGTGATCCCATTATCAATGACATCCAATGTCCATGGTCAGGAAACCATAACCATCTATTGATCAACGATCTAGTCAAATAGAGGCTCACTAGGAACATGTTGTGGTCTATGTATTCACACATGTATTACGGTTTCCGGTTAATAAAATTATAGCTTGAACAATAGACAATTATCATGAACAAGGAAATATAATAATAACATTTTATTATTGCCTCTAGGGCATATTTCCAACAGTCTCCCACTTGCACTAGAGTCAATAATCTAGTTACATTGTGTTGAATCGAACACCCATAGAGTGATGGTGTTGATCATGTTTTGCTCATGGAAGAGGTTTAGTCAGTGAATCTGTGACACTCAGATCCATATGTACTTTACAAATATATATGTCTCCATCTTTAATATATTCACGACTGGAGTTGAAGCGGTGCTTGATGTGCTTGGTCTTCTTGTGAAACCTGGGCTCCTTGGTGTCGGTGTCAAAACCGGCGGATCTCGGGTAGCAGGTCCCGAACTATGCATCTAGGGTCGATGGTAACAGGAGACAGGGGACACAATGTTTACCCAGGTTCGGGCCCTCTCTATGGAGGTAATACCCTACGTCCTGCTTGATTGATCTTGATGAATATGAGTATTACAAGAGTTGATTGATGACCCACAAGTATAGGGGATCTATCATAGTCCTTTCGATAAGTAAGAGTGTCGAACCCAACGAGGAGCAGAAGGAAATGATAAACGGTTTTCAACAAGGTATTCTCTGCAAGTACTGAAATAAGTGGTAACAGATAGTTTTGTGATAAGATAATTTGTAACGAGCAACAAGTAACAAAAGTAAATAAAGTGCAGCAAGGTGGCCCAATCCTTTTTGTAGCAAAGGACAAGCCTAGACAAACTCTTATATAAGGAAAAGCGCTCCCGAGGACACATGGGAATATCGTTAAGCTAGTTTTCATCGCGTTCATATGATTCGCATTCGGTACTTTGATAATTTGACATGTGGGTGGACCGGTGCTTGGGTGCTGTTCTTACTTGAACAAGCATCCCACTTATGATTAACCTCTATTGCAAGCATCCGCAACTACAACAAAAGTATTAAGGTAAACCTAACCATAGCATGAAACATATGGATCCAAATCAGCCCATTACGAAGCAACGCATAAACTAGGGTTTAAGCTTCTGTCACTCTAGCAACCCATCATCTACTTATTACTTCCCAATGCCTTCCTCTAGGCCCAAATAATGGTGAAGTGTTATGTAGTCGACGTTCACATAACACCACTAGAGGCTAGACAACAAGCATCTCATCAAAATATCGAACGAATACCAAATTTACATGACTACTAATAGCAAGACTTCTACCTTGTCCTCAGGAACAAACGTAACTACTCACAAAGCATAAACATGTTCATAATCAGAGGGGTATTAATAAGCATATAGGATCTGAACATATGATCTTCCACCAATTAAACCAACTAGCATCAACTACAAGGAGTAATTAACACTACTAGCAACCTACTAGCACCAATCCCGGACTTGGAGACAAGAATTGGATACAAGAGATGAACTAGGGTTTTGAGATGAGATGGTGCTGAAAAAGATGTTGATGGATATTGCCCTCTCCCGATGAGAGGAGCGTTGGTGATGACGATGGCGATGATTTCCCCCTCCGGGAGGGAAGTTTCCCCGGCAGAACAGCTCTGTCGGAGCTCTAGATTGGATCCGCCAAGGTTCCGCCTCGTGGCGGTGGAGTTTCGTCCCGAAAGGTTGCTTCTTATTTTTTTTCTCGATGAAAGACTTCATATAGGAGAAGATGGTCATCGGAGAGCCACCAGGGGGCCCACGAGGTAGGGGGTGCGCCCTAGGGGGGGCGCCCCCCACCCTCGTGAGCAGGATGTGGGCCCCCTGGTCTTCATCTTTGGCGAGGATTTTTCATTATTTATTATAAGGTGTCCCGTGGGGTTTCAGGACTTTTGGAGCTGTGTAGAATAGGTCTCTAATATTTGCTCCTTTTCCAGCCCAGAATTCCAGCTGCCGGCATTCTCCCCCCTTATGTAAACCTTGTAAAATAAGAGAGAATAGCCATAAGTATTGTGACATAATGTAAAATAACAGCCCATAATGCAATAAATATCGATATAAAAGCATGATGCAAAATGGACGTATCAAGTCCCCCAAGCTTAGACCTCGCTTGTCCTCAAGCGAAAAGCCGAAATCGAAAAATATGTCCACATGTTTAGAGATGAAGGTGTCGATAAAATTAAAATACAGACATGAGGGCATCATGATCATTCTTATAACAACAACTTATATAAATCTTGTCATATGATATCTTATGCTAGAGTAATAATTCAATCACAATATCAAGTGTGAATCGTAAACTTCATTTAAAACTAACAAACTATAATCTCAGTCATTGAGGCAATTGCAATTTATCATAACATAGGAAAGAGTCAATGTATAAGAGCTTTTCAGCAAGTCCACATACTCAACTATCATATAGTCTTTCACAATTGCTGACACTCACGCAATACTTATGGGTATGGAGTTTTAATCGGACACAGAGAAAGATAGGGGCTTATAGTTTTGCCTCCCAATGTTTTACCTCAAGGGTAATGTCAACAGTAATAATTCATGAAAACTCACATCCAATTAGCCATATATACCAAGATCTTTCCAACATACTGTGCTTGCCAAAGGATAAAATGTAAAAAGGAAGGGTGAAGATCACCTTGACTCTTGCATAAGGTAGAAGACAATAATAAAAGATAGGACCTTCGCAGAGGGAAGCAGAGGTTGTCATGCGCTTTTATGGATGGATGCACAAAGTCTTAATGCGAAAGAATGTCACTTTATATTGCCACTTGTGATATGGACCTTTATTATGCAGTCTGTCGCTTTTATTACTTCCATATCACATGATCATACAAAGCTTATTTCCTCCACACCAATCAATCATACATATTTAGAGAGCAATATTTTTATTGCTTGCACCGATGACAACTTACTTGAAGGATCTTATTCAATCCATAGGTAGATATGGTGGACTCTCCTGGTAAAACTGGTTTAAGGGTATTTGGGAGCACAAGTAGTATCTGTACTTGGTGCTGAGAATTTGGCTAGCATGAGGGGGAAAGGCAAGCTCATCATGTTGGACGATCCAAGACAATTTAATTCATCTCAGATGTAAGAAAACATAACCCATTACGTTGTCTTCCTTGTCCAATGTCAACTCTTTAGCATGTCATATTTTAATGAGTGCTCACAATCATAAAAGATGTCCAAGATAGTATATCTATATGTGAAGACCTCTCTTTCTTTATTACTTCCTATTAATTGCAACGATGACCAAAACTATGCTTGTCAACTCTCAACAACTTTTATTCATCATACTTTTTCTATGTGAGCTCATTACTCTCCATGAGATCCATATGATCTCTTTGTTTCTTTTTATTTTTTCTTCTCTTTTATTCACTTAGGATCATGGCAAAATAATCAAGCCCTTGACTCAACACTAATCTTTATTATATAGCTCACAGACTCGATTACATAGAAGGATAACAAAGCAAAACTCACAACTAGATCATGCCATAAACTTTATTCCACTAGATCAAAATACTACCAAAAGGATCGAACTAAGAAAAACGGTAAAGATAAAAGTGATGGTGATACGATACCGGGGCACCTCCCCCAAGCTTGGTTGTTGCCAAGGGGAGTGCCCATACCCACGTGATTATGTCTCCTTGGTTGGTGAAGAAGGTGGAGTTGTTGATGACGGATAGTCGCACATCAAGCGTAGGAGGTCTTCTAACTTGCGGATAATGCCCTTGAGTGCGATGATATGCTCCTTCAACAAAATATTTTCACGTGTGAGATACTTATTTTGTATACGAGCCAACTCAATCATCTTGAAAGCTTCGATTTCTGTAGGGGTAAGAAGATTATGATCCAGTTGAAGGGTGTCTTCTGTTGCTGGAACTTGGTCCTCCACGGCCTTCTTGATTCCTTCATCCTTGTTGATCTCCATAGGTTCTTCTCTCTTCGGCTCTATCTTCATTAGCCAAGCATTGTTGCCCTCATGGTTGGAGGAGGAGGGAGATGACATAGTGCCTGGCCTTGACAACCCTGACAGAAAACAGCTCGAAACGAAAACAGGAGATTTTTACGTGATACGGGAGTCAAAATCCCCGAGAGATTATATAATGAATTTTTACCGACCAAAATACGTATCATGCAAGAAAACAGAGTCCGGAAGGCACACGAGGTGCTCACGAGGTAGGGGTGCACGCCCCCACGCTCGTGGGGCCCTCGTGTCCTTCCCGGACTGCTACTTAATTTTCTATTTTTCTAAATATTCCAAAACGGAGAAATATTGCCTTAAAAATTGTTTTGGAGTCGGTTTACTTACCGTACCACATACCTATTCCTTTTCGGAGTCTGAAACGTTCTGGAAAGTGTGCCTTATGTATTCCTCCGGGGTTACGGTTTCAATAATATTGGTTTCAACATTTATGGGATTACCTGAGATATAATGTTTGATTCTTTGACCGTTTACCACCTTCGGATTTGTGCCTTCGAAGTTGTTGATTTTTATGGCACCGGAACGATAGACCTCCTCGATAACATAGGGGCCTTCCCATTTAGAGAGAAGTTTGCCTGCAAAAAATTTTAAACGAGAGTTGTACAGCAATACATAATCACCTACATTAAACTCACGCTTTTGTATCCTTTTGTCATGCCATCTTTTAACCTTTTCTTTAAACAACTTGGCATTTTCATAAGCTTGGGTTCTCCATTCATCAAGTGAGCTAATATCAAATAACCTCTTTTCACCGGCAAGTTTGAAATCATAGTTGAGCTCTTTAATAGCCCAATGTGCCTTATGTTCTAGTTCGAGAGGTAAGTGACATGCTTTTCCATATACCATTTTATACGGAGACATACCCATAGGATTTTTATATGCAGTTCTATAGGCCCATAATGCATCATCAAGTTTCTTGGACCAATTCTTTCTAGACCTATTGACAGTCTTTTGCAAAATTAATTTGAGTTCTCTATTACTCAATTCTACTTGACCACTAGACTGTGGGTGATACGGAGATGCAATTCTATGATTGCCGTCATATTTAGCAAGCATTTTACGGAAAGCACCATGCATAAAATGTGAAGCACCATCAGTCATTAAATATCTAGGGACTCCAAACATCGGAAAAAATAACTTCTTTAAGCATTTTAATAGAAGTGTTATGATCAGCACTACTAGTTGGAATAGATTCTACCCACTTAGTAACGTAATCAACAACAACTAAAATATGTGTATATCCATTAGAGGTAGGAAAAGGTCCCATATAATCAAAGCCCCAAACATCAAACAGTTCAATAACAAGTGAATAATTCATAGGCATTTCTTGATGTCTACTAATATTACCAATTCTTTGACATTCATCACAAGATAGGACAAACTTACGGGCATCCTTGAAGAGAGTAGGCCAATAAAAACCGAATTGCAATACCTTATGTGCAGTTCTATCTCCCGCGTGGTGTCCTCCATAAGTTTCGGAGTGGCACTTGCGTAGGATCTGTTCCTGTTCATGCTTAGGTACACAACATCTAATAACACCATCTACTCCTTTATAAAGATGTGGGTCATCCCAAAAGTAATGTCTCAAATCATAGAAGAACTTTTTCTTTTGTTGGTATGTGAAGCTAGGTGGTATAAATTTAGCAACTATGAAATTAGCATAATCAGCATACCAAGGGGTACTACGAGAAGTACTTATGACATTTAATTGTTCATCGGGAAAGCTATCATCAATAGGTAGTGGGTCATCAAGAACATTCTCTAACCTAGATAAGTTGTCTGCAATGGGGTACTCAGCTCCTTTTCTATCAACAATATGCAAATCAAATTCTTGTAACAAGAGAACCCATCTAATAAGTCTAGGTTTAGCATCTTTCTTCTCCATAAGATATTTAATAGTAGCATGATCAGTGTGGATAGTTACTTTAGAATCAACAATATAAGGTCTGAACTTATCACAAGCAAAGACCACTGCTAAAAGTTTTTTTTCAGTAGTAGCATAATTTCTTTGAGCATTGTCTAGAGTCTTACTAGCATAATGGATAACATTTAATTTCTTATCAACTCTTTTCCCTAGAACAGCACCTACAACATAATCACTAGCATCACACATAATTTCAAAGGGTAAATTCCAATCAGGTGGCTGAACAATAGGTGCAGAGACTAATGCTTTCTTAAGTATTTCAAATGCTTCTACACAATCATCATCAAAGACAAATGGTATATCTTTTTGTCATAAATTGGTCAGAGGCCGAGAAATTTTTGAGAAGTCCTTAATGAACCTCCTATAAAATCCACCATGACCAAGGAAACTTCTTATACCTTTGATGTCCTTGGGACATGGCATCTTTTCAATAGAATCAACCTTGGTTTTATCAACTTCAATACCTCTTTCAGAAACTTTATGCCCCAATACAATACCTTCATTAACCATAAAGTGACACTTTTCCCAATTCAAGACAAGATTAGTTTCTTCACATCTCTGCAAAACTTGATCAAGATTGCTCAAGCAATCATCAAAAGAAGATCCATAGACGGAAAAGTCGTCCATGAAAACCTCACAAATCTTCTCATAGAAGTCAGAGAATATAGCCATCATGCATCTTTGAAAGGTAGCAGGTGCATTACATAAACCAAAAGGCATACGTCTATAAGCAAAAGTACCAAAAGGGCATGTAAAAGTAGTCTTTGATTGATCTTTAGCTGACATAGGTATTTGAGAGAAACCAGAACAACCATCTAGAAAGCAGTAATGTGTATGTTTGCATAATATTTCTAGCATTTAATCGATAAAAGGTAAGGGGTACTGATCTTTCTTAGTAGCCTTATTTAATTTGCGGAAATCAATTACCATCCTATAACCTATAATAATTCTTTGTGGAATCAATTCATCTTTATTATTAGGAACAACAGTAATACCTCCCTTCTTAGGGACACAATGAACAGGACTTACCCACTGACTATCAGCAACGGGATAAATTATACGTGCCTCCAGAAGCTTTAGTATTTCTTTTCTTACCACTTCTTTCATTTTAGAATTCAGACGTTGTTGAGGATCACGAACTGGTTTGGCATCTGCTTCCAAATTTATTTTGTGTTGACATAGAGCGGGACTAATGCCCTTAAGATCATCAAGAGTATATCCAATAGCAGCACGATGCTTCTTCAGAGTTTTCAATAATCTTTCTTCTTCATGCTCTGAAAGGTTAGCACTAATAATAACAGGATATATCTTCTTTTCATCAAGATAAGCATATTTAAGATTATCAGGCAACGGTTTAAGCTCAAACACGGGATCACCCTTAGGTGGAGGAGGATCCCCTAGGATTTCAACAGGCAAATTGTGTTTCAACATAGGTTCCTATTTAAAGAATACTTCATCTATTTCTCTTCTTTCATTCATAAACATATCATTCTCATGGTCTAGGAAATATTATTCTAAAGGATCACTGGGAGGTATGGCAATAGAAGCAAGACCAATATTTTCATCCTTACTAGGCAATTCTTCTTCATGGTGTTGTTTACTAAATTTAGAGAAATTAAATTCATGATTCATATCATCCAAGACAATAGTAACAACATTATTTTCGCAGTCTATCCTAGCATTAACTGTATTCAAGAAGGGTCTACCAAATATAATGGGACAAAAGCTATCTTGTGGGGAACCAAGAACAAGAAAATCAGCAGGATATTTAGTTTTCCCACACAAGACGTCAACATCTCTAACAATTCCCATTGGTGAAATAGTATCTCTATTAGCAAGTTTAATCGTAACATCAATTTCTTCTAACTCAACAGGTGCAATGTCATGCATAATTTCTTTGTATAAGTCAATAGGTATTGCACTAGCACTAGCACCCATATCACATAAGCCATGATAACAATGATCTCCTATTTTAACAGAAACAACAGGCACGCCTACCATAGTTCTATGTTTATCTTTAGCACGAGGTTTAGCAATTCTAGCAGTTTCACAGCAGAACTGAATAACATGCCCATCAATATTATCAGACAAGAGATCTTTAACAATAGCAATATTAGGTTCTACTTTAACTTTCTCAGGGGGTGTATATGTTTTAATATTGCTTTTACGAACCACAGTTGAAGCTTTAGCATGATCCTTTATCCTAACAGGGAAAGGTGGTTTCTCAACATAAGAAGTAGGAACAATAGGGTCATTATAAGTAATAGTCTTTTCTTCAACTTTAATAGGTGCAGCTACTTTTACTTCTATGGGAGGATGATATTTAAACCACTTCTCCTTAGGGAGATCAACACAATCAAACTTAGGTGTCATACCTGACTCCTTACCATTGTTGAGGTCCCAATCTTCAGAGTTGCTTTTAATTCTATCCAATAAATCCCATCTAAATCCAATAGTCTTCATCATAAAAGAGCCAGCACAAGAAGTATCAAGCATGGTGCAATTATTTTCAGAAAGCCGAGCATAAATTTTTTGAATAATCATTTCTCTTGAGAGCTCATGATTGGAGCATGAATATAACATTGATTTAAGCCTCCCCCAAGCTTGAGCGATGCTTTCTCCTTCGCGAGGCCAAAAATTATATATATAATTGCGATCACGGTGAACAAGATGCATAGGATAAAACTTCTGATGAAATTCCAATTTCAATCGTTTGTAATTCCAAGACCTCATATCATCACATAACCTATACCATGTCGATGCATCTCCCCTCAAAGATAAGGGGAAGACCTTCTTCTTAACAACATCTCGGATACACCTGCAAGCTTAAATAATCCACAAACTTCATCCACATATATTAGATGTTCATCAGGATGTTTTGTTCCATCTCCTAAAAAAGGATTAGCTAGCAGTTTTTCTATTATACCCGAAGGAACTTCAAAGCAAGTATTTTCATTTTCAGTAGGCTCAGTAGGTTGAGGAGCAACTCTTTGCTCTACTGGTCGGGGTGAAGATACCTCGAACAAGCCCCTCCGAGGATTACTTTCTGTAATAACAAGTGACAGTAAATTTTGGCACACTATATAAATTTTTCCTCACCAAATTCCACCTACCAAAGGCGCTTCACTCCCCGGCAACGGCGCTAGAAAAGAGTCTTGATGACCCACAAGTATAGGGGATCGATCGTAGTCCTTTCGGTAAGTAAGAGTGTCGAACCCAACGAGGAGCAGAAGGAAATGATAAACGGTTTTCAGCAAGGTATTCTCTGCAAGTACTGAAATAAGTGGTAAGAGATAGTTTTGTGATAAGATAATTTGTAACGAGCAACAAGTAACAAAAGTAAATAAAGTGCAACAAGGTGGCCCAATCCTTTTTGTAGCAAAGGACAAGCCTGGACAAACTCTTATATAAGGAAACGCACTCCCGAGGACACATGGGAATATCGTCAAGCTAGTTTTCATCACGTTCATATGATTCGCGTTTGGTACTTTGATAATTTGACATGTGGGTGGACCAGTGCTTGGGTGTTGTTCTTACTTGAACAAGCATCCCACTTATGATTAACCTCTATTGAAAGCATCCGCAACTACAACAAAAGTATTAAGGTAAACCTAACCATAGCATGAAACATATGGATCCAAATCAGCCCCTTACGAAGCAACGCATAAACTAGGGTTTAAGCTTATGTCACTCTAGCAACCCATCATCTATTTATTACTTCACAATGCCTTCCTCTATGCCCAAATAATGGTGAAGTGTTATGTAGTCGACGTTCACATAACACCATTAGAGGCTAGACAACATGCATCTCATCAAAATATCGAACGAATACCAAATTTACATGACTACTAATAGCAAGACTTCTCCCTTGTCCTCAGGAACAAATGTAACTACTCACAAAGCATAAACATGTTCATAATCAGAGGGGTATTAATATGCATATAGGATCTGAACATATGATCTTCCACCAATTAAACCAACTAGCATCAACTACAAGGAGTAATTAACACTACTAGCAACCTACTAGCACCAATCCCGGACTTGGAGACAAGAATTGGATACAAGAGATGAACTAGGGTTTTGAGATGAGATGGTGTTGATGAAGATGTTGATGGAGATTGCCCTCTCCCGATGAGAGGAGCGTTGGTGATGACGATGGCGATGATTTCCCCCTCTGGGAGGGAAGTTTCCCCGGCAGAACAGCTCTGCCTAAGCTCTAGATTGGATCTGACAAGGTTCCACCTCGTGGCGGTGGAGTTTCGTCCCGAAAGGTTGCTTCTTATTTTTTTTTCTCAACGAAAGACTTCATATAGGAGAAGATGGTCATCCGGAGAGCCACCAGGGGGCCCACAAGGTAGGTGGTGCGCCCTAGAGGGGGCGCCCCCGCCCTCGTGAGCAGGGTGTGGGCCCTCTAGTCTTCATCTTTGGCGAGGATTTTTCATTATTTATTATAAGGTGTTCCGTGGGGTTTCAGGACTTTTGGAGTTGTGTAGAATAGGTCTCTAATATTTGCTCCTTTTCCAGCCCAGAATTCTAGCTGTCGGCATTCTCCCCCCTTATGTAAACCTTGTAAAATAAGAGAGAATAGCCATAAGTATTGTGACATAATGTGAAATAACAGCCCATAATGCAATAAATATCGATATGAAAGCATGATGCAAAATGGACTTATCATTGATCTACCACGAGATCATAATGGCTAAACCCTAGAGGTCTAGCTTGTATGGCTATGGTAATGAATATATCGACTAGCCTGGCCTTGGCTTATATAATGCACCAGAGGCCTAGAATAACAAGAGTCCTAGCCGAATATGTTGGTGGAGAGGAGTCCTTGTCTTGATCACCAAGTCTTGTGGAATACTCCTTGTATGTGGCATGGGCTGCCCGAAGTGGCGCATGAGTGAACCGCCATGGGGGTCCTTGGCCTGATCCACCTGGCTGGGAGACGATGTGGTGAGTACCCCCTAGTCTAGGACACCGTCAATAGCCCCCTGAACTGGTCTTCAAGTTGGGGACGCTCCTCGATCCTTCTGAACTGTTCTTCATCTTCGGTCGTCGGTCTTGAAAACTGGTTCAATAAATCTTCTCGTCATTGATCTTGAGGATCGTCGAAGTGAATCTAAAGGGTTTACAAATCGGGTATCCGAGGAGCCCCTTTAAGTTCTTGGCCTTTATCAATGCCTTAGGATTATTTTTTACACCACACCTCGGGTTTGAAGTTGTTCCCGTGCGACGGTGTCCTCTTGCATCCGAGCTCCAATGCCGGACTGCATTCGAGATATCTTTTGCAGCCAAGCACCAACGCCAGACTATATCCGAGGTGTCATAGATCACCTTGGCTCAAAAAAGTTTGAAGGAGGTTATCCGAGTTTAACGCTGAAAAGTTCTCTATGGAACGAGCCATTCGAATCCGGGCTTTATGCTGGACCACTTCCGAGCTCCAACGATGGTCAGCGTCCGAGGTGTCATAAACTACCTCGGTCATTTAAAAGATTGAATGAATTCAACCGAGTTTAATGCCGGAAATGCCCTCTATGGAGCCATCCACTAGTTCCTGAGCTTTATGCCGGATTGCTTTTTGTGAATATTTTTGATTGGTGCAATTTACTCTCTGCCGAGATATGTAGCCAGTATGTATATCCAGTAGCCCTCAAGGTGTGTGTTAGTCTAAACCCGAGGTGCACCTGAAGGAAAACATAAAACTGCTGATCCTGGTAGCCCCTAAGACTCAGGTCGATTTGTGAAATCGACCTGAGGATCAACTCCTAGCTCGGCAGCATACGTAGGAATAGAAACGCAGTGTAATACATTAGAGATAATAGTGATCGGCGAATGGGCCCTTGAGAGAGGGTTTTGAGGAGTTGCCGCAATATATCAGATTGACACCAGATAGGTCCAGATGGTACCTATTGTTGTCCAAAGACGCGTTTGCCCATAGTTCGGTCAAGCCGAACACTAAGCACTTTGAATTTTCTGCACCGAACAGGCAACACAGTAGCCCCCAAGACACTGGTCGGGTGGCAACACCAAATCAGGGGATCGATGTGCCCCTTTAATATTTATAAATCATGAGCGCAAAGCCTAGTAGCCCTCGAGCCTTAATGTGCGCACGGGTGGCCGAATTAAGGATCAATATCCGTGTGAAAAACTTTTGTTGTGTTTAACACAAACTTCTCGAAAAGAGAATAAAGATCTCTTCAAGGAGCTAGAGCCAGCAAAAGCTGGGCTCGCCAAGGTTGGCCCCAAGGGGCTGAATAGATAGGAAATCGATGCCACTTGGGATTTAGGAGAGCTTTATGTAAGTTGCTCGCTTGGTATTTAAAAGATGAGCTGCAATAAATCGACTTCGCAATTTATGATCCTATGTATCCAAGTATTTTACATCATTAATGCTCGGATCCGCATTGTACAAAACTTTGTTGACCGACCATCGGCTTCCACCTCCTCGGCCAGCAGCCGGGGAGTGTTTGTCCTTCTTTATAAAGCCTTCATGAGAGCAAAGATTTATGACAAACAAGGCAATCCGGTCATATGGTTTGATAAACAAAGGTACGCGGAGAGATATATTAAGAAACATCTTCCAAGGAAAATAGTCCCGTTATCGGTTCCTTTCTTTAGGTCATCATGCTTATCATGATCATGAAACCTCACCTCCGATCAATGTGAGAGGAATATATTGAGGATTTAGTACGAGGAAAGTTCTCGAACTCTATGGTATTAATGAACCAAAATTTTCACTTCCATCGTTGCCGACCAATGTGATCCTTCAAGATTGCTAGCTTTCGGCTTCACCCTGTCTGAGGTACTAACTTGGATGACCCGGTAGTAAAAATCACAGAGGTGCTCCCTTTACCACCTAGCCGAACAATCGAGAACGTAGGGGTAAGCATAGGAGCCAGCAACCCAGCTTGGCAAAAATCTTAAGTCAAATTGATGCATATTTATGGCTTTATAACAATGATTACGGAAGGCAGCCCTTGTATATTAAATACAAATGACGATGATATGTTTATTTTGACTCTGTTGCGACCGTTTATCAGTTGAAAGTGGCCCATTGTCGGCTTCTACCCCTTTGTAGATACTATGCAGGGTGTCTCCGTGATACGTCTCCAACGTATCTATAATTTTTTATTGTTCCATGCTATTATATTATCTATTTTGGATGTTAATGGGCTTTATTTTACACTTCTATATCATTTCTGGGACTAACCTACTAACCGGAGGACCAGCCCAAATTGCTATTTTTTTGCCTATTTTAGGGTTTCAAAGAAAAGGAATATCAAATGGAGTCCAAACGGAATGAAACCTTCGGGAACATGATTTTCTCAACAAATGTGATCCAGGAGACTTGGACTGGCCGTCAAGAAACAAGGGAGGAAGGCACGAGGCAGGGGGCGTGCCTACCCCCCTGGGCGCGCCCTCCACCCTCGTGGGCCCTCTGTTGCTCCACCGATGTACTGCCTATATATCCACGTACCCCCAAACATCTAGGAGCACCACGACAACCTAATTCCACCGCCGCAACCTTCTGTACTCGAGAGATCCCATCTCGGGGCCTTTCCGGAGCTCCGTCGGAGGGGGCATTGATCACGGAGAGCCTCTACATCAACTCCATGGCCTCTCCGGTGATGTGTGAGTAGTTGATACGTCTCCAACGTATCTATAATTTTTGATTGCTCCATGCTATATTATCTATTGTTTTGGGAAATATTGGGCTTTATTATCCACTTTTATATTACTTTTGGGACTAACCTATTAACCGGAGGCCCAACCCAGATTTGCTGTTTTATGCCTATTTCAGTGTTTTGAAGAAAAGGAATATCAGACGGAGTCGAAACGGAACGAAATCAACTTGAGAAGTTATTTTTGGAAGGAAACACACCTGATGGACTTGGACCCCACATCAGAAGATACGGGAGCTGCCCACGAGGGTGGGGGGCGCGCCCCCTGCCTCGTGGGGCCCCCGTGGCTCCCCTGACGTGCTTCTTCAGCCTATATAACTCCATATACCCTAAAACTTCCAGAACGCAACATAGATCGGTAGTTCCGCCGCCAAAAGCCTCCGTAGCCACCAAAAACCAATCGGGACCCTGTTCTGGCACCCTACCGGAGGGGGGAACCCTCACCGGTGGCCATCTTCATCATCCCGGTGCTCTCCATGACGAGGAGGGAGTAGTTCTCCCTCTGGGCTGAGGGTATGTACCAGTAGCTATGTGTTCGATCTCTCTCTCTCATGTTCTTGAGATGATACGATCTTGATGTATCGCGAGCTTTGCTATTATATTTTGATCCTATGATGTTTCTTCCCCCCTCTTCTCTCTTGTAATGAATTGAGTTTCCCCTTCGGAGTAATCTTATCGGATTGAGTCTTTAAAGATTTGAGAACACTTGATCTATGTCTTGTCGTGGATATCTGTGGTGACAATGGGATACCACGTGCCACTTGATGTATGTTAAGGTGATCAACTTGCGGGTTTCATGACATTGGGAACCTATGCATAGGGGTTGGCACACGTTTTCGTCGTGATTCTCCGGTAGATCTTTGGGGCACTCTTTGAGGTACTTTGTGTTGGTTGAATAGATGAATCTGAGATTGTGTGATGCATATCGTATAATCATACCCACGGATAGTTGAGGTGACATTGGAGTATCTTGGCGACATTAGGGTTTTGGTTGATTTGTATCTTAAGATGTTATTCTAGTACGAACTCTAGGGCTATTTGTGACAATTTTAGGAATAGCCCAACGGATCGATTGGAAAGAATAACTTTGAGGTGGTTTCGTACCCTACCATAATCTCTTCTTTTGTTCTCCGCTATTAGTGACTTTGGAGTGACTCTTTGTTGCATGTTGAGGGACAGTTTTATGATCCAATTATGTTAGTATTGTTGAGGGAACTTACACTAGCGAAAGTATGAACCCTAGGCCTTGTTTCAACACATTGCAATACCGTTTGCGCTCACTTTTATCATTAGTTACCTTGCTGTTTTTTATATTTTCAGATTAAAAAACGATTATCTACCATCCATATACCACTTGTATCACCATCTCTTCGCCGAACTAGTGCACCTATACAATTTACCATTGTATTGGGTGTGTTGGGGACACAAGAGACTCTTTGTTATTTGGTTGCAGGGTTGCTTGAGAGAGACCATCTTCATCCTACACCTCCTACAGATTGATAAACCTTAGGTCATCCACTTGAGGGAAATTTGCTACTGTCCTACAAACCTCTGCACTTGGAGGCCCAACAACGTCTACAAGAAGAAGGTTGTGTAGTAGACATCAAGCTCTTTTCTGGCGCCGTTGCTGGGGAGGTGAGTGCTTGAAGGTATATCTTTAGATCTTGCAATTGAGTCTTTTAGTTTCTTGTTTTATCACTAGTTTAGTCTATAAAAGAAAATTACAAAAAAATGGAATTAAGTTTGTCTCATACACTTCACCTTTTAAATATCTTTCGTGAGTATGATGGATAGGATAATTGTGATCAAGTGCTAGAAGAAGAAATCTATAAAATGTTTGGCACTAAATATTTGAATGATGAGCATGATTGCAATGTTGTTAGTATGAATTCCTTGAATATCCATGATGCTAATGATATTCAAAGCCACAAGCTTGGGGAAGCTATGTTTGATGAAGATGATATTTTTTGTCCCCCAAGCTTTGATGAGAAAATTTACTATGATGAAAGCATGCCTCCTATCTATGATGATTATTGTGATGACACGTATGCTTTAAAGAATAATATAACAATGAAACTTGTCATCTTGATTTGAATTTTCAATCCCATGATAGTTACTTTCTTGAGTTTGCTCCCACTATTATTCATGAGAAGAATTTTGCTTGTGTGGAGAGTAGTAAATTTTCTATGCTTGTAGATCATGAAAAGAATGCTTTAGGTGCTGGTTATATTGTTGAATTCATTCATGATGCTACTGAAAATTATTATGAGGGAGGAATATATGCTTGTAGGAATTGCAATAATATCAAGTTTCCTCTCTATGTGCTTAAAATTTTGAAGTTATGCTTGTTTTACCTTCCTATGCAAGTTGATCCTTGTTCTCACAAGTTGTTTGCTCAAAAAATCCCTATGTATAGGAAGTATGTTAGACTTAAATGTGCTAGTCATATTCTTCATGATGCTCTCTTTATGTTTTGTCGGGGAAACTGATCCACGAACACCTATGGGGCCGGCGGACCGAGCCCCTTTCGGTTCGGGGGGGGGGGGGCGGAGATCACATGAAGAGTAGATCGAGGCGAAGCACACGAGCAGTTTACACAGCTTCGGAGCTCTCCGGAGAGATAACACTCCTACTGCTGCTTGTTTGATTATCTTGTGTTTTTTGCTCCAGAGAGAGCGTAGTGTTTTTCTGGGTTCCGAACCAGTTGAAAACCCCCTCTACGTTGCACATGGGCCTCCTTTTATACGCTAAAGGGGTCACCGACAGGTGGCAACGCAGAGAAGGGTACAAATGTAAAAAGTGAGGTGGTTGGTACAGTTACTTGTACAGTGCACCCTACCTAACCCTGACGGCAGGGGACAAGGGCATTAAATGCCCGTCTGAGTCGCCCAAACAGTGCAGAAAAGGACCGTTAGGGGCGCCACCGATCGCCATGATGGTGATCTTGTCAGCTTCGCATGCCACTGCGCACCGCTGGCTGCACAGCCTTCCGCCACGCGCGCCTGGAGAGGCCCTCAGAGCGACACGTTGGTGGATGCGCTGGAGCGTGGGCACAGAGTGGCCGCCTGCCTTGGTTGGCCTTCCCGGCAAGCTCCTCTTGCCGGGGCCTTGTCTCCTGAGCTTAAATACTTTGTTCTTGAATGGCTCCAAGGGAACCACGGAGGATCTTGGCGTTCGCCCGGCAAGCCTTGCCGCGGGGTGCTGCAACTGCCCATGCACAAGTTCGGGGTACTAGGGTACCCCTATTCTAGTACACCGATAGGAGCGCTCCCCCCCTTCTTCTCGAAGCCGAGAGAGCAGCGCTCCGCCCCCCATTGCCACCAGCATCACCAACACCGTCGACCTCCCCCACTACCTCCGCCATGGCTCCGAAAGCCGACAAGGGAAAGGGCGTGAAGTTGGCCGAGGCGCAGCGGCTCGCGGCGCTGCGGAAGGAGTGGGCGATCTTCTCCCCCCAGCTCGGCGCGAAGGAGCTGAGGGAGTACTTCTACCTCTTTTGGGCGACGGAGACGCGGGCGCATCCGCGCACGAGGGTACTCCCGGCCGCTGCTTCGGAACTGGCTCCAAACGGGTACCCATTCTTCGCGCTGTTCTTCTATTGCGGGCTCTGCCCGCCCTTCTCGGAGTTCTTCTGCGATATCATGAACACCTACGGCCTCCGCCTCCTTGATTTCACCCCCAACGCCGTTCTGACCATGGCAGTTTTCGCACATTTGTGCGAAAACTTTGTCGGAGTCCACCCCAATGTTGCCCTTTTCCGCCACTTCTTCATGCCTCGGGTAGAGAGAGGAGAGCCGCTTGCCGGAGGGATCGCCTGGATCTCGAGAGTCGGCAAGAAGGAGGCGTACTTGGAGGGTGAGCTCCACAGCAAGTGGGAGGAGTGGAGAGCGGAGTGGTGCTGGATTGTCGAGGAGAATCCTCAGCCCTTCACCGCCGTGCGCCAAGCTCCGATAGTGCGCGGCAATGACTGGAGCAACGTGGCCCCGGAAGATGAGAGGCTGAAGATCGCCATTACTAGGATCCTTCGCCTCAGGCTTGCCGGGCTCACTGTAGGCGCTGTAGGCGCAGATTTCCTCCGCCGCCGCATCACCCCCCTGCAGGAGAGGGGGAGGCCCGCCTGGGAATTCAAGAACTCGGCGGACATCATGAGGCTGCGGCCGGGCCTCAACTACAACTTCACCGTCTTGGAGCTGGATGCAATGCTCCTGGAGTTGTTCAAACGCGATCCCCAGCACCCATTCACGCTGGCGAGGGGCGTCGTTCCATTGTGCAATAATTCTTCGCTTGACCGGATCCGCGCCATGATGCCGTTGTGCGATTCACACGGAATCGTTCCAACTTGGCAAGAGCCTGCGGATGACGTCATGCAAGCGTTCTTCGACAACTTGGAAGAAGTGCCGGTCCGCGCTGACGAGCAGAAGAGCCTCACCCGTGACACCACCGACAAGGAGCTGCAGCGCATCGCCACTAGGGCGGAGGAGGTTGCGGCCGCAGCTGCCGCGGGCGCGTTCGGGTTCACTGTGGAGGAGGCGGAGGCGGCAAGGGCGGCAAACCTCGCCGAGCACGCGGAGTTCATTGGCGAGGAAGAGCCTGCCGGCTTTGAAGCTGAGCCGAGCGAGGCCGGCGAGGAAGAGCCCGAACCTTCAGGAAGCTTGCCGCAGGCGGAGCCCCCGGCCACGCCAAGAAGGCATCTTCGCAAGACCGCGGACATAGCGGGGCGGCAGCCGGGTCAACAGCCGCCGAGCCGTGCGACACGCTCTACCGCGGCAAGCAATGTTGCCGCGGGAGCGCCTCACGCAGCAGCGCAACTGGAGAGGGATCTTCCCGGGCCACCGCCACTGCCCCCGCCAAGCGGGCAAGGGATCCTACTCCTCCACCTCGCCGCACCGGAGGGGAGCCGGACTTCGATCTTTCTGCACTCAGCTCCGATGAGGAGGAAGAAGAGTAAGTTTCTTTGGTGCTCTTGTAGTTCTTCAATCTTGTTGTTTTTATCTTGTATCTGACTTGCTTCAATCTGAACTCCTTTCTTTTCAGGACGCTGGCCCAGAGAGCGGCGAAGAGGGCCAAGGCCGCGGTGATTGTCATCGAAGATGACCCCACCGTGTCAGCAGGGGGTGGGTCCGAGACCACCTTGACGGACCCGGCAACCACTCCTCAAAGCAGCCCCCAGCGCAGCCCCCAACGTAAGTTCATAGTTAGCTTTCTGCTGTCAGGCGCGCATGAGTGCTTTTTCCTTTGTTGATATCTTGCTTGTTGATTTGTGTAGGAGCAGAGCAGCCATATTAGGAGCGCCCGAAAGCTGATCCCGAAGTGCCATCTGCTTCGACTACACCGCCAAGGGAGGAGTCCCCGGCAAGGGAGCGCTCTCCGGCAAGGGACAGCACCGTCAATCCTGCGGTGGCCGAGACCGCAACTGCAGATCTTGGCACAGGTAATTCACTTGTCCAAAAACTTTCCCTTGGGTTCTTCTTCTTCTGATTTTCTTCTCTTGGATTTTTGATTGATTTTTCTCCCTTCTTCGTTTCAGACCCATCTGCTGCTGAGCCAATGGAGACAGAGGGCGCCGGCGAGGAAGGCGCGCATGGCAGCGCTGACGACGCCGCCGCCAACAAAGAAGGGGTCGGTGCTGATGAAACCGCCGGCAAGGAGGCCGCCAAGGCTGCCGCCGCAGAAGCCGGCGAGGGGTCGGGCGATCGCACTGACGACCCTGAGGCCGCATGAGCGCCAGGCGCTGCGCCGACCGTCGATCCCTCCGCCGCTACTGCGGAGCCGGGCTCCGAGGAGCCCCAGCCCGACACCTACTTGAAGGTCGGCGACGATATCTTCATCAAGCTACCCTGGGCGTCGAGCTCCAGGGCGCCGGTCGAGGGGGAAACTTTTGATGAGGAGGTGCTCGCCTTCGCTGGACTGTCGTTGGTCGACGCGCCCAGCAGCAGTAGTGGCGAGCCTGAGGAGGAGCAGCTGCTGCAGAAGCTACTGTCACTCTACCGCGCACGGCAAGCCAAGCTGGCTTCCCGGGAAGCGCTTGTCACGAAGGCGGGAGTTGATATGGAGAAGCACGCGGAGGAGCTCCGGGGCCACAATCAAGAAGCTCTCCGGTCCCTGGCACAGGAGGGGGAGCGACTCGCCGAGGAGCGCATGGCCTTCCTTCTCGAGAAGGCCGAAGCTGAGGAGGAACAAAGGCTGGCCGCCAAGAAGCAGTCTGCGCGAGAAGGCGAATTGGTGCAGCGGAAGGCCAACCTCGACAGCTACGAGGAGGAGCTCGCCGAGCGCGAGCAAGCACTTGGCGGGGCGCTCAAGGAAGCAAAGGACGCTGCCGCAACCGCAGAGGCCGCCAAGAAAGAGCTGGTGGAGAAGGTGGCGCAGCTGGAGGCCAACATCGGGAAGAGCGGCGAGGAGCTTGCCGCGCTCAAGCGTGAGCGTGAGAAGGATGCTGCCACCCACGGTGAGCTGCAAGGTCTTCTCGCTGAGAGGGGCAAGGAGCTCAGCGCCGCCAAGGATTCCAATGCAGACCTGAAGTTGAAGCTGGCCACGCTGACACAGACGCTGGACAACACCAAGGAGCGGGAGAAGACCTTGTCGGAGAAGGTCAAGGCTGACAAGGCGCTGCTGGAGAGCATCGCAGTTACCCAGAACTCATTCAGAGATACTGTGGAGCACTGGACCGAGGGTCTGGTGAATATTGCCGCAGTCATCGACGAGGAGCTGGTGCAGCTGGGGATGGAGGACTTTGGGTATCCCTCCGACGAGAATCTCCAACCCAGCGCCAAGCTCAGTCTGTTCTTCAAGGGCGTGGCGACGGCACTCCAGCGGCTCCGGGAGAGGATCCCAAAGTAGCTGGCCGACGAGTCGCGCAGAATCTGCACCGGAGTTCTCCAGAAGGTGCTGATGAAGGTGGCCTTCCGCAATCCAGGCCTCAGCTTCACCAACGTCCTTAAGTCCTTGCCGCCAGATGCCGATCGGGACGCACTCAAGGCCCTTGTCGCACCCATTGTGGACAAGGTGAGCGAGATCAAGAGGGTTGAGGGCGATCGCGTAGACTAGGCCGCCCATTTCTTCTTTCCCCTTGTCGCTGCTAATCATGTTATGAAAACAGTCTGTTAGAGCTGTGACAAGTTATCTTGTAATATAACTTTATTTCTGTTATCAATTGCTATGTTATTTCCTCTACTAGATTCCTTCCTTTGTATGTTTTTACCCTACGCTTCTAGGGAACTTGTCGGCGCAGGCACCCGAGCCGCGAGAGCTGAGTGCGGAACGTCAGCAGCCTGCTGGCAGCGCTGCTTCCGACAAGAAACCTTGTCGCGACTAGATGCAGCACACTTAAGTTGTTCAGCAGACTCGAAACAAAGTAAGGGCGCAACTAGCCACGAGTTGGTTCCTCCGCGCACAGGTTTTCCATACAAAGCAGGGTTGTTCGAGGAAGATAACTCAAAAATTTAAAAACTGATTGCTCAAACTTTGGCAACTTAGCTTTTCTGTCATTTGCTTCTCGGCAAGGCAAAACTTTGCTTGAACGACGCCTGGTCCATACCACAATCTTCTCCTTCCCCCCGGCAAACTTGTGTGCGAGGGAACCTTCTTTTCCTTTCTTGAGAAAAAAAAGATAGAAGAGAAAATAATGATATGGAGCCCTTTGGCTCGTTATTGCTTACTGGATGTAGGTGCTACACAAAGTGTCAGATAACGCATGCAAGAAAGAAACTAATGCATGAAATGGACAAGTTGTGCGGAGCACATGGGGTTTTATTTATGCACGGGATCTGCGCCCGGCTTTGTACAAAGGATTACATGCAACAGCGGCAAGACTTGTACAAAAGGTGGTTACCGGAACGGGTTCCGGCAACCGCGCCCTACGGGAAAAACTTACGAAGATGTTCTGTGTTCCAGGAGTTGCTCACCGGAATGCCATCTTCGGTCTCAAGGCAGACAGCGCCGGGCCTTGTGACTCGTTTCACCCGATAAGGGCCTTCCCACTTTGGTGTCAACTTGTTGGAATTCTTGGCGGACTGAACGCGCCGAAGAACAAGGTCGCCTTCCTCGAAGCTGCTGGCCTTAACTTTGTGGCTATGGTAGCGGCGCAAAGCTTGCTGGTATCGAGCAGCTCGTACAGCAGCCCGAAGACGATCTTCCTCAAGGAGCAGCGCGTCGTCTTGTCGCAGCTGTTCTTGCTCAAGCTCATCATAAGCGAGCACTCGAGGCGATCCGTATACGAGTTCCGTGGGGAGAACTGCCTCAGCTCCATAGACTAGAGCGAAAGGCGTCTGGCCAGTGGCTCGATTTGGCGTCGTTCTGATCGACCAAAGAACCACCGGAAGCTCCTCGATCCAGTTTCTTCCGCACTTGCGCAGCCTGTCGAAAGTTCTGGTCTTGAGCCCGCGCAGCACTTCAGCATTTGCCCTCTCTGCTTGACTGTTGCTTCTCGGATGAGCAACAGAAGCGAAGCAGACCTTGGCGCCAAGGTCTTGGACGTACTGCATGAAGGTGCGACTCGTGAATTGCGTGCCGTTGTCGGTGATGATCCTGTTAGGGATCCCGAAACGGCAAACAATTGACCTGAAGAACTTGACTGCTGACTGTGCTGTCACCTTCCTCACTGGCTGCACTTCCGGCCACTTTGTGAACTTGTCGATTGCGACGTACAAGTACTCAAAGCCCCCGACAGCTCGGGGGAAAGGGCCGAGGATATCGAGCCCCCAGACCGAAAATGGCCAGGATAAAGGGATCGTCTGGAGAGCTTGAGCTGGCTGGTGTATCTGTTTGGAGTGGAACTGGCACGCTTCACACTTGGTTACTTGTGCAGTTGCATCCTGGAGGGCTGTCGGCCAAAAGAAACCTTGCCGGAAAGCTTTGCCGGCAAGTGCTCTTGCGCCAATGTGGTGGCCACATATGCCTCCATGTATCTCTGCCAACAGCTTTTGTCCATCTTCCCGGCAAATACACTTCAATTTCACACCGTTGAGTCTTCTTCTGTACAGTATGCTATCGACAAACTGGTACATACTTGACTGCCGGGCTACTTTTTCCGCTTCTTCTTGCTCTTCGGGAAGTTCTCCTGTCTGAAGGAAATGGACAATCTGCCGTTCCCATGCTGGAGCTTGTGGCTCGACAACAAGGACTAAAGCCACATCTGCTGCTGCGGGAACATCCGCTTCTACGGCAAGGACTTGCGGCCCTGCCGGAGCTTGATGTTCCCCGGCAAGCTTGCCGGAGCAAAACTTGTCGGGAGCGTCTGCTTCAACGGAACAAACTATATGGCTTGCCGGAGCAGACTGCCCCTCAGCATCCTTGGTGTTGATCTTGGGGACTTTCTTGGCGGCGGCTTCAGGGAGCTCTACCGGAAAGTAGTCACCAGAAACCAACTTCCTCTTCTTGCTTTGTCTAGTTGATGGTGTTACGGATGGTTGAGTCAACTTGAGCACAAAGATCCCTGGTTCCACAGGTAACTTTAGTGCGGCGCACTTTGACAGGCCATCAGCAATGTCATTCTGAGCTCTTGGGATATGCTCCATCTGTAGGCCGTCAAAGTGCTCTTCTAGTTTCCTCACTTCATCAACATATGCTTCCATCAATGGACTCTGGTAGTTTCTTGTTCACTTGGCGGACGACAAGCTGTGAGTCACCCCTGACAATGAGCTTCTTGATCCCAAGGTCTGCTGCAATTCTGAGACCGGCAAGCAATCCTTCATACTCTGCAGTATTGTTGGTTGCTTGCTCCTTGGGAAAGTGCATCTGGACTACATACTTGAGGTGCTCTCCGGTGGGCGCAACAAGCAGCACGCCCGCACCGGCGCCTTGCAGCGAGAAGGCACCATCAAAGTACATCAGCCACTCTTTGCTTGCCTCTTTGACAGGGATGCTCGTCTTTGGAATTTCTTCATCTGGTGTTGGCGTCCATTCTGCTATGAACTCTGCCAATGCTCTGCTTTGGATAGTTGAAGTGCTCTCAAACTTGAGGCCAAAGCTTGACAGTTCCAGCGCCCACTCAACAATCCTGCCTATCGCTTCTGGATTTTGCAGTATCCTCTTTAGTGGAAAGCGAGTGACGAATGTGATCTCATGTGCTTGGAAGTAATGGCGCTGCTTTCTCGAGGCCATGAGGAGGCCGAAAAGCAACTTCTGCACACCAGAGTACCTTGATCTAGCCCCCTGTAGAAGGGAACTGACAAAGTAAACTGGATGTTGCACCATTCTCTTCTGCATCTTATCATGCTTCTGCGCAGATCCATCTCTGTCGAGACCAGAGCTTGTCGGCAAAGCCCCCTGCTTGTCGCTGGATGCATCTGCCGTGGTTGCTGGCTCATCACTTGAGAAAGCTGCGCCATTACTGCTCGACAAGCAGGGGGCTTCGCCGACAAGCTCTGGTCCCGACAGAGATGGATCTGCGTAGGAGCATGATAAGATGCAGAAGAGAATGGTGCAGCGTCCAGTTTACTTTGTCAGTTCCCTTCTACAGGGGGCTAGATCAAGGTACTCTGGTGTGCAGAAGTTGCTTTTCAGCCTCCTCATGGCCTCGAGAAAGCTGCGCCATTACTTCCAAGCACATGAGATCACAGTCGTCACTCGCTTTCCGCTGAAGAGGATACTGCAAAATCCAGAAGCGACAGGCAGGATTGTCGAGTGGGCGTTGGAACTGTCAAGCTTTGGCCTCAAGTTTGAGAGCACTTCAACTATCCAAAGCAGAGCATTGGCAGAGTTCATAGCAGAATGGACGCCAACCCCAGATGAAGAAATTCCAGAGACGAGCATCCCCGTCAAAGAGGCAAGCAAAGAGTGGCTGATGTACTTTGATGGTGCCTTCTCGCTGCAAGGCGCCGGTGCGGGTGTGCTGCTTGTCGCGCCCACCGGAGAGCACCTCAAGTATGTAGTCCAGATGCACTTTCCCAAGGAGTAAGCAACCAACAATACTGCAGAGTATGAAGGATTTCTTGCCGGTCTCAGAATTGCAGCAGACCTTGGGATCAAGAAGCTCATTGTCAGGGGTGACTCACAGCTTGTCGTCCGCCAAGTGAACAAGAACTACCAGAGTCCATTGATGGAAGCATATGTTGATGAAGTGAGGAAGCTAGAAGAGCACTTTGACGGCCTACAGATGGAGCATATCCCAAGAGCTCAGAATGACATTGCTGATGCCCTGTCAAAGTGCGCCGCACTAAAGTTACCTGTGGAACCAGGGATCTTTGTGCTCAAGTTGACTCAACCATCCGTAACACCATCAACTGGACAAAGCAAGAAGAGGAAGTTGGTTTCTGGTGACTACTTTCCGGCAGAGCTCCCCGAAGCCGCCGCCAAGAAAGTCCCCAAGATCAACACCAAGGATGCTGAGGGGCAGTCTGCTCCGGCAAGCCTTATGGTTTGTTCCGCTGAAGCAGACGCTCCCGACAAGTTTTGCTCTGGCAAGCTTGCCGGGGAACATCAAGCTCTGGCAGGGCCGCAAGTCCTTGTCGTAGAAGCAGATGTTCCCGCAGCAGCAGATGTGCCTTTAGTCCTTGTTGTCGAGCCACAAGCTCCAGCATGGGCACGGCAGATTGTCCGTTTCCTTCAGACATGAGAATTTCCCGAAGAGCAAGAAGAAGCGGAAAAAGTAGCCCGGCAGTCAAGTATGTACCAGTTTGTCGATAGCATACTGTACAGAAGAAGACTCAGCGGTGTGAAATTGAAGTGTATTTGCCGGGAAGATGGACAAAAGCTGTTGGCAGAGATACATGGAGGCATATGTGGCCACCACATTGGCACAAGAGCACTTGCCGGCAAAGCTTTCCGGCAAGGTTTCTTTTGGCTGACAGCCCTCCAGGATGCAACTGCACAAGTAACCAAGTGTGGCGTGCCAGTTCCACTCCAAACAGATACACCAGCCAGCTCAAGCTCTCCAGACGATCCCTTTATGCTGGCCATTTTTGGTCTGGGGGCTCGATATCCTCGGCCCTTTCCCCCGAGCTGTCGGGGGCTTTGAGTACTTGTACGTCGCAATCGACAAGTTCACAAAGTGGCCGGAAGTGCAGCCAGTGAGGAAGGTGACAACACAGTCAGCAGTCAAGTTCTTTAGGTCAATTGTTTGCCGTTTCGGGATCCCTAACATGATCATCACCGACAACGACACGCAATTCACGAGCCGCACCTTCATGCAGTACGTCCAAGACCTTGGCGCCAAGGTCTGCTTCGCTTCTGTTGCTCATCCGAGAAGCAACGGTCAAGCAGAGAGGGAAAATGCTGAAGTGCTGCGCGGGCTCAAGACCAGAACTTTCAACAGGCTGCGCAAGTGCGGAAGAAACTGGATCGAGGAGCTGCCGGTGGTTCTTTGGTCGATCAGAATGACGCCAAATCGAGCCACTGGCCAGACGCCTTTCGCTCTAGTCTATGGAGCAGAGGCAGTTCTCCCCACGGAACTCGTATATGGATCGGCTCGAGTGCTCGCTTATGATGAGCTTGAGCAAGAACAGCTGCGACAAGACGACGCGCTGCTCCTTGAGGAAGATCGTCTTCAGGCTGCTGTACGAGCTGCTCGATACCAGCAAGCTTTGCGCCGCTACCATAGCCGCAAAGTTAAGGCCAGAAGCTTCGAGGAAGGCGACCTTGTTCTTCGGCGCGTTCAGTCCGCCAAGAATTCCAACAAGTTGACGCCGAAGTGGGAAGGCCCTTATCGGGTGAAACGAGTCACAAGGCCCGGCGTTGTCCGCCTTGAGACCGAAGATGGCATTCCGGTGAGCAACTCCTGGAACACAGAACATCTTCGTAAGTTTTTCCCGTAGGGCGCAGTTGCCAGAACCCGTTCCGGCAACCACCTTTTGTACAAGTCTTGCCGCTGTTGCATGTAATCCTTTGTACAAAGCCAGGTGCAGATCCCGTGCATAAATAAAACCCCATGTGCTCCGCACAACTTGTCCATTTCATGCATTAGTTTCTTTCTTGCATGCGTTATCTGACACTTTGTGCAGCACCTACATCCGTAAGCAATAACGAGCCGAAGGGCTCCATATCATTATTTTCTCTTCTATATTTTTTTTCTCAACAAAGGAAAAGAAGGTTCCCTCGCACACAAGTTTGCCGGGGGGAAGGAGAAGATTGTGGTATGGACCAGGCGTTGTTCAAGCAAAGTTTTGCCTTGCCGAGAAGCAAACGACAGAAAAGCTAAGTTGCCAAAGTTTGAGCAATCAGTTTTTAAATTTTTGAGTTATCTTCCTCGAACGATCCTGCTTTGTATGGAAAACCTGTGCGCGGAGGAACCAACTCGTGGCTAGTTGCGCCCTTACTTTGTTTCGAGTCCGCTCAACAACTTAAGTGTGCTGCATCTAGTCGCGACAAGGTTTCTTGTCGGAAGTAGCGCCGCCAGCAGGCTGCTGACGTTCCGCACTCAGCGCTCGCGGCTCGGGTGCCTGCGCCGACAAGTTCCCTAGAAGCGTAGGGTAAAAACATACAAAGGAAGGAATCTAGTAGAGGAAATAACATAGCAATTGATAACAGAAATAAAGTTATATTACAAGATAACTTGTCGCAGCTCTAACAGACTGTTTTCATAACATGATTAGCAGCGACAAGGGGAAAGAAGAAATGGGCGGCCTAGTCTACGCGATCGCCCTCAACCCTCTTGATCTCGCTCACCTTGTCCACAATGGGTGCGACAAGGGCCTTGAGTGCGTCCCGATCGGCGTCTGGCGGCAAGGACTTGAGGACGTTGGTGAAGCTGAGGCCTGGATTGCGGAAGGCCACCTTCATCAGCACCTTCTGGAGAACTCCGGCGCAGATTCTGCGCGACTCGTCGGCCAGCTGCTTTGGGATCCTCTCCCGAAGCCGCTGGAGTGCCGTCACCACGCCCTTGAAGAATAGGCTGAGCTTGGCGCTGGGTTGGAGATTCTCGTCGGAGGGATACCCAAAGTCCTCCATCCCCAGCTGCGCCAGCTCCTCGTCGATGACTGCGGCAATATTCACCAGACCCTCAGTCCAGTGCTCCACAGTATCTCTGAATGAGTTCTGGGTAACTGCGATGCTCTCCAGCAGCGCCTTGTCAGCCTTGACCTTCTCCGACAAGGTCTTCTCCTGCTCCTTGGCGTTGTCCAGTGTCTGCGTCAGCGTGGGCAGCTTCAACTTCAGGTCTGCATTGGAATCCTTGGCGGTGCTGACCTCCTTGCCCCTCTCAGCGAGAAGACCTTGCAGCTCACCGTGGGCGGCAGCATCCTTCTCAGGCTCACGCTTGAGCGCGGCAAGCTCCTCGCCACTCTTCCCGATGTTGGCCTCCAGCTGCGCCACCTTCTCCTCCAGCTCTTTCTTGGCGGCCTCTGCGGTGGCGGCAGCGTCCTTTTCTTCCTTGAGCGCCCCGCCAAGTTCTTGCTCGCGCTCGGCGAGCTCCTCCTTGTAGCTGTCGAGGTTGGCCTTCCACTGCACCAATTCGCCTTCTCGCGCGGACTGCTTCTCGGCGGCCAGCCTTTGTTCCTCCTCAGCTTCGGCCTTCTCGAGAAGGAAGGCCATGCGCTCCTCGGCGAGTCGCTCCCGCTCCTGTGCCAGGGACCGGAGAGCTTCTTGATTGTGGCCCCGGAGCTCCTCCACGCGCTTCTTCATATCAACTCCCGCTTTCATGACAAGTGCTTCCCGGGAAGCCAGCTTGGCTTGCCGTGCGTGGTAGAGTGACAGCAGCATCCGCAGCAGCTGCTCCTCCTCAGGCTCACCACTGCTGCTGCTGGGTGCGTCGACCAACGATAGTCCAGTGGAGGCGAGCACCTCCTCATCGAAAGTTTCCCCCTCGACCGGCGCCCTGGAGCTCGACGCCCAGGGTAGCTTGATGAAGATATCGTCGCCGGCCTTCAAGTAGGCGCCGGGCTGGGGCTCCTCGGAGCCCAGCTCCACAGCAGCGGCAGAGGGATCGGCGGTCGGCGCAGCGCCTGGCGCTCCTGCGGCCTCAGGGTCGTCAGTGCGATCGCCCGACCCCTCGCCGGCTTCTGCGGCGGCAGCCTTGGCGGCCTCCTCACCGGCGGTTTCATCAGCACCGACCCCTTCTTCGTTGGCAGCGGCGTCGTCAGCGCTGCCATGCGCGCCTTCCTCACCGGCGCCCTCTGTCTCCATTGGCTCAGCAGCAGATGTGTCTCAAGAACGAAGAAGGGAGAAAAATCAATCAAAAATCCAAGAGAAGAAAATCAGAAGAAGAAGAACCCAAGGGAAAGTTTTTGGACAAGTGAATTACCTGTGCCAAGATCTGCAGTTGCGGTCTCGGCTGCCGCAGGATCGATGGTGCTGTCCCTTGCTGGAGAGCGCTCCCTTGCCGGGGACTCCTCCCTTGGCGGTGTAGTCGAAGCAGATGGCACTTCGGGATCAGCTTCCAGGCGCTCCTGATATGGCTGCTCCGCTCCTACACAAATCAACAAGCAAGATATCAACAAAGGAAAAAGCACTCATGCGCGCCTGACAGCAGAAAGCTAACTATGAACTTACGCTGGGGGCTGCACTGGGGGCTGCTTTGAGGAGTGGTTGCCGGGTCCGTCAAGGTGGTCTCGGACCCACCCCCTGCTGACACGGTGGGGTCATCTTCGATGACAATCACCGCGGCCTTGGCCCTCTTCGCCGCTCTCTGGGCCAGCGTCCTGAAAAGAAAGGAGTTCAGATTGAAGCAAGTCAGATACAAGATAAAAACAACAAGATTGAAGAACTACAAGAGCACCAAAGAAACTTACTCTTCTTCCTCCTTGTCGGAGCTGAGCGCGGAAAGATCGAAGTCCGGCTCCCCTCCGGTGCGGCGAGGCGGAGGAGTAGGATCCCTTGCCCGCTTGGCGGGGGCGGTGGCGGTGGCACGGGAAGATCCCGCTCCAGTTGCTGCTGCTGCGTGAGGCGCTCCCGCGGCAACATTGCTTGCCGCGGTAGAGCGTGTCGCACGGCTCGGCGGCTGTTGACCCAGCTGTCGCCCCGCTACGTCCGCGGCCCTGCGAAGACGCCTTCTTGGCGGGGCTGGGGGCTCCGCCTGCGGCAAGCTTCCTGAAGGTTCGGGCTCTTCCTCGCCGGCCTCGCTCGGCTCAGCTTCAGAGCCGGCAGGCTCTTCCTCGCCAATGAACTCCGCACGCTCGGCGAGGTTTGCTGCCTCTGCCGCCTCCGCCTCCTCCACAGTGAACCTGAATGCGCCCGCGGCAGCTGCGGCCGCAACCTCCTCCGCCCTAGTGGCGATGCACTGCAGCTCCTCGTCGGTGGTGTCATGGGTGAGGCTCTTCTGCTCGTCAGCGCGGACCGGCACTTCTTCCAAGTTGTCGAAGAACGCTTGCACGACGTCATCCGCAGGCTCTTGCCAAGTTGGAACGATTCTGTGTGAATCGCACAACGGCATCATGGCGCGAATCCGGTCAAGCGAAGAATTATTGCACAATGGAACGACGCCCCTCGCCAGCGTGAATGGGTGCTGGGGATCGCGTTTGAACAACTCCAAGAGCATTGCATCCAGCTCCAAGATGGTGAAGTTGTAGTTGAGGCCCGGCCGCAGCCTCATGATGTCCGCCGAGTTCTTGAATTCCCAGGCGGGCCTCCCCCTCTCCTACAGGGGGGCGATGCGGCGGCGGAGGAAATCTGCGCCTACAGCGCCTATAGTGAGCCCAGCAAGCCTGAGGCGAAGGATCCTAGTAATGGCGATCTTCAGCCTCTCGTCTTCCGGGGCCACGTTGCTCCATTCATTGCCGCACACTATTGGAGCTTGGCGCACGGCGGTGAAGGGCTGCGGATTCTCCTCGACAATCCAGCACCACTCCGCTCTCCACTCCTCCCACTTGCTGCGGAGCTCACCCTCCAAGTACGCCTCCTTCTTGCCGACTCTCTAGATCCAGGCGATCCCTCCGGCAAGTGGCTCTCCTCTCTCTACCCGAGGCATGAAGAAGTGGCGGAAAAGGGCAACATTGGGGTGGACTCCGACAAAGTTTTCGCACAAATGTGCGAAAACTGCCATGGTCAGAACGGCGTTGGGGGTGAAATCAAGGAGGCGGAGGCCGTAGGTGTTCATGATATCGCAAAAGAACTCCGAGAAGGGCGGGCAGAGCCCGCAATAGAAGAACAGCGCGAAGAATGGGTACCTGTTTGGAGCCAGTTCCGAAGCAGCGGCCGGGAGTACCCTCGTGCGCGGATGTGCCCGCGTCTCCGTCGCCCAAAAGAGGTAGAAGTACTACCTCAGCTCCTTCGCGCCGAGCTGAGGGGAGAAGATCGCCCGCTCCTTCCGCAGCGCCGCGAGCCGCTGCGCCTCGGCCGACTTCACGCCCTTTCCCTTGTCGGCTTTCGGAGCCATGGCGGAGGTAGTGGGGGAGGTCGACGGTGTCGGTGATGCTGGTGGCAATGGGGGGCGGAGCGCTGCTCTCTCGGCTTCGAGAAGAAGGGGGGAGCGGCGGAGGTTCGTGAAGATGGAGTAGTAGCAACCAGCGAGGGGGAACGAACTGCCCATGTTTCCTCTGCTTATAAAGAGGGACGGGGCGGACGTTTCGCCCTTCTGAATAAAGAACCACCCACGATCTCTCCCACGACGCCGCATTCGACGTGTGCCGTTAGGGGAGAGCGCGGTGGATACGGAGCGAGATTCGGCGCGGCCCAGTCCGCGTGTGCTCGTGCCCTGTCTTAGGCCTGGCCCAACAGCGCTCGGCACCGTGTCTGGCCCAGGCCCGGGGGCTCCTGTCGGTGTACTAGAATAGGGGTACCCTAGTACCCCGAACTTGTGCACGGGCAGTTGCAGCACCCCGCGGCAAGGCTTGTCGGGCGAACGCCAAGATCCTCCGTGGTTCCCTTGGAGCCATTCAAGAACAAAGTATTTAAGCTCTGGAGACAAGGCCCCGGCAAGAGGAGCTTGCCGGGAAGGCCAACCAAGGCACTCCAAGGAACTTGCCGCGACGCGCCACGCGCTCCGGCAAGGCAACAAGGCCCCGGCAAGAGGAGCTTGCCGGGAAGGCCAACCAAGGCACCTTGAGGCCCGGTGAGCGACAAGCTTCCGGACCCGACAAGATAACAGCAGCGGCAAGGCGCTTGCCGCGGCAGGCGGCCACTCTGTGCCCACGCTCCAGCGCATCCACCAACGTGTCGCTCTGGGGGGCTCTCCAGGCGCGCGTGGCGGAAGGCTGTGCAGCCAGCGGTGCGCAGTGGCATGCGAAGCTGACAAGATCGCCATCGTGGCGAATGGTGGCGCCCCTAACGGTCCTTTTCTGCACTGTTTGGGCGACTCAGACGGGCATTTAATGCCCTTGTCCCCTGCTGTCAGGGTTAGGTAGGGTGCACTGTACAAGTAACTGTACCAACCACCTCACTTTTTACATTTGTACCCTTCTCTGCGTTGCCACCTGTCGGTGACCCCTTTAGCATATAAAAGGAGGCCCATGCGCAACGTAGAGGGGGTTTTTCGACTGGTTCGGAACCCAGAAAAACATCACACGAAGAGCAGATCGAGGCGAAGCACACAAGCAGTTTACCCAGCTTCGGAGCTCTCTGGAGAGATAACACTCCTACTGCTGCTTGTTTGATTATCTTGTGTTCTTGTTCCAGAGAGAGAGCGTAGTGTTTTTCTGGGTTCCGAACCAGTCGAAAACCCCCTCTACGTTGCGCATGGGCCTCCTTTTATACGCTAAAGGGGTCACCGACAGGTGGCAACGCAGAGAAGGGTACAAATGTAAAAAGTGAGGTGGTTGGTACAGTTACTTGTATAGTGCACCCTACCTAACCCTGACGGCAGGGGACAAGGGCATTAAATGCCCGTCTGAGTCGCCCAAACAGTGCAGAAAAGGACCGTTAGGGGCGCCACCGTTCGCCACGATGGCGATCTTGTCAGCTTCGCATGCCACTGCGCACCGCTGGCTGCACAGCCTC